>NC_046369.1:32644765-32944765 GCF_011125445.2 Fundulus heteroclitus | reverse complement strand
ACGTACAGCTGGGCGGACTTACTTTTTCTTGGCTTCTTCGTACTGCCAGTTGAGTTTCACTTTGTCCACCAAATGGGAAGAGTCTGGAGCGCCATACTTTAGGAGAAAGCAAAACAGATTCAACTTTATTTACATGACTTTACAGCTCATATCTCGTCATCTTAATATTTTAGGTCAGTCTCTGGAGGCGTATGAAGGGGATACACAGAGGTTGGGGAAGCCAACCTCTGTGTAAATCAGATAATTTGGTCATTTTGTTGAGTTGACGATCATAGGGTTGACCTCCTACCTCTCCCATGATGTCCGTCTGGCAGCCGGTGTCGCAGTACTGCTGTGGATTGCACGAGTCACCGCTGGTTGTAGCGCTGTTTGCCACCTCGCTGGCTGCGTCGCTGATGGACAGGCTGCTTTGGAAGTTAACCGTCAGCTTAGCCAGGCTCTGAACAAAAAAAAAAAAAAAAAGAAAAAGTAAAAATCAATCTTGACATAGGAGTTGACTTTTTTAAGAGTGAAGTTTATTCAGATAAATTTTAAGCAGTAAAAAACAATATACAACGTACGTCAGTTTGGGGTGTTTATGCGTTTGGATATCCAGATATTTAATATCGGTTAACAATACCGAAAAAAGCGATAAGCAAAAAAGGGGAAAAAAAACATAAAAGTCTCCATTAATTAAAACAAATTCTGTTGATGCATAAGTTAGGACACCCCCACATTATTCCTAATTAGAAAAGTTTAAATCTCACACAGGAATTTCACATCACATCAGCAGCACATGATTACAACACCTGGCCTTTTTAAACCTCAGATATTTGGTCTGCTGTGATCCTGACTGTGGATGTGAGCGTGAACATCATGGTAGATAGCCGTGTTAGGTCACTCAGTAGGAAGATTGTAGGAGCTTATTTGTCTGGTAAGGGGCTTTAAAGTCTCCAAAGAATCTCAACTCAGACATTTGACTGTAAAGAAACTAGTCTATTAATGAGGGATATTCAAACAAATGCCAACATGCTCGGGTCTGACCATGCAAACAAGTTCAACCTGAAAGCAGGCTGCAAGATGCTAAAAGAAGTCACCAAAAACACTAAAATGGCATCAGAGGACCTACAGTAGACTCTTGCCACTGCTTATACAAAGTTCACATTTGAATAATCAGAAAGAAACTTCACTGGTTTGACTTCCATGGATGGTGTAGAGAAGGAAAACACTGTTCTCTATGTGAGAACACCTACAAAGACCAGGACTTCTGGAATAATGTTCTTTAGACAGGTCAGTCTAAAACTGAATTATTTGGAGACCAGAACAGAGGAAATGTTTGGTATACATTAATAAAACCTTCCAGGGAAATAACCTCATCCCTAAAACCTGACACTTACAACTCAATGCTTTCCAAGTGGTATGCTTTGCTGCTTAATGACCTGGGCTGCTCACCATCATAGAACCCACCATAAATGCTACAGTGTTATCAGTGGGGTAGACCAAACAATCAACCTGAAGCAGAACTGCACCCTAAAACATGACAACGACCCAAAACATCCCAGTGCATCCACCACTGGGTACTGGGTGAGAAATTAGAAAAAGAAAGTCCTGAGCTAATTCAAAGGCAGGAACTTGATCTCATTGAGATGCTGTGGGGAGACTTACCAGGCTGGACAAGCAGAAAACCCCTAAAACATCTCAGAGTTGAAAGTGAGGAATGGGGCAAGCTTTCCTCAGACATGTTAGAGACTGACAGATGGCTGTGAGAATACAAGATGTCCCAACTTTTTCCTCAAATAGAATATGCAGTGTTTTATATATTTTAAATTAATGTGTAAACAAGGTTGAGTTTTGGCATTTACCTGGAATAAAACTAATTTCTCTACTAGAGATAAAGCAAAAAGGAAGAATTCAACATGCTTTACTAAGTTGTCAAAAACATCTGCTGTGATGATGTGCGATTCAGATGTGTGGTTTCATTACAGGACAATGACGAGAGAAAGCAGAACAGTAGACACAAATGGACACTAGAGGTCAGCATCAAATATGCAAACTGCCTGCATGTTGAAGCTCTGCTTGCCATCAGTAGAGGATTCAGAGGGAAAAACAACAAAGTCACCTGGATGAGGTCCTGCCTCTCCTTCTCGCCTGTGCTGATGGCCTTCTTGATGCTCCGCAGCTCGTTGAAGATGGCCTGAGCCTCATCCAGCTTGTAGTTTGTCTGACTGTGGGACATCTTCCTATCAATTCTGAAAGGAGAGAAAAAAAAAATCAAACACCTTTGCTTAAGACATGAGTAGCTCTTAAATTGAACAAATTATACTAGGCAATTTTTAACAGCTTTTTGGCTTTTTCTCTTTCGTCATCTCCGAGTACCCATCGCTCATATGCCAAGGCTGACACATGGGCGGTGAAGCCAAACCTGCTGCTTAAAGGTGCATAGCCACATTATTTAACTTTATTTATTTATACGTCAGTAGCTAACTCTGGTTGCATACAAAGGTTTTATGAAAGATTATCACATGCTGCTGGCTTATTAGTTATTTTGGTGTTTTATGTTTTGTTTTTGCTCAGTTTGTTAGTAAAATCTTTTTTTGTTTATTTCCGATTTTAAAGGAAGTACAGACTGCGCATGTGCAGCAGGGGTTAAAACAAGGAAGTGGCCATTGACATCTCCCAGAAAACAATGAAGAAAGGACCAAGATCCATTGGGGTTGGGGTGGGGTTGGACTGCAAATAAATATGTGATTCCAGGAGGGAAAAGACTGGAATGTCACTGGGAATACAGTATGAACGTTGGTGTTCACTGAAGCGGAGGCTAAACCTGCAGAGGCTCAGATGTGAACACAGAGTTGACTGACGTGAGTAAATATTCTGATATGTAGATCAGTTTATTAAATTATTAATGTTGGTCTTCGATCACGCTGAGCTGCCGCTTTATTGAGAGGCATTGCAGAGGGTCAGGCTTGGTCCGGAATATTTACAATTGATTTATAAATTAAGCAAACCGGCATTATGATAGTTCTGCGATACTGTCGCTAGATGGCGCCACGTTTGTTTACATTTGTTAATCGCGTCCCAGAGCAAATAATTCTTAAGCTCAAAAAAAGGATGGGGGCTTGGTGTATATAGCCTTATTTTATCATGATCAAACGGTTTTTGGTCTTTATAAGCATATTATGTAGCTAAATGCCTTTAAAGAGACGCATCATATCATGTCCATTCTGTATCAGCCCACTTAGCCACTGTGCCCAAATACTGTAGCGCCAAGGTTGTTGCAGAAACCTATTAGCTGTAGCATTGTGGTGTGGGGAGCTGTAAGGCATGACCTCTGACAGTAATTTGCACACTGATAGCACAGCAAACCATCAGTGACGTCTTGGATCTGCATGTCTTACTCACAGCTCTCTGGTGAACTCCCTCAACAAGGGCAACCTGCACATCACATGTGTCTCTGTGAACTACTTGCACCATGGTGAGGTCCTCCCATGGCCACCTAAGTCTCATGAACGTTTCCCAATCAAGAAATTGCTGTTCTGCCAAATCTCCAAGGCTAGTTACAGCAGCTGCAGGCCGATTTGTCACAGAACCTGACTCGACTGCGGCATGATTTTGTTCTGCACCAAACTACCACCTTCATCCTGGTTGGTCGGTTGACAAACTTTACTAACATAAAACAATCAGTGCCGTACTGTCAGCTTATCCATGTAAGCAATCTGGGTGCTTGATATCTCCAGCTACAAACATAAATATGCTGCCTTAGGTGCTTAGATGCTCCAGCCTTCCCTTCATACATGTCTGATATGTAGCATGTGTAATTATATGACAAAGGAAACCAGGCTGTCTAAACCAGGTTTGGATACGTCATAAAATTCTGTGGGATCAACGTTGCCTACCTAACAGCTACCTGTGCCACCCCCAGCAACAACTGCACTGCAAAAACGGAACTAAAAATAAGTAAAATGTTCTTAAAATGAGTGTATCTTTCCTTGATTTGAGCAGGTAAATAAGATGATCTGCCAATAGAATAAGATTTTTGCTCTTAAAATAGGAACAACTCATCTCCATCATCTTATTTCAAGTGCAGTAGATCTAATTATCTTATTTTAGGGGTCAAAATACTCATTCCATTGGCAGATAATCTTATTTACCTGCTCAAATCTAGGACAAAAACACTAATTTTAAGAACATGTTACTTATTTTTAGTTTCGTTTTTGCAGTGTGACATCAAGTCTTTTGCTTCACTGGAAAAGTTTGGCCCACTCTTTGGAGAGTTGCTTTAATCCTGCCTCAAGGAGGGGTTTTCAAACATGAACAGCATATTTAAGGTAAACTCAGAGCATTTCAATCAGATCTCAGTCTGGACTTTGACTAGGCTACTTGAAAATCATTGTTGTGCTCTTGGAGTAATATTGGTAGGCCAGTTATTCCTCAGCATCTTCACTACATTCAATCTCTTCTCAATTTTCACTGTGGGTTGCTTGAGTCTCAGGGCCTTGGAGATGGCTATACAACTATCCAGACAGATAAATGAGTTCTACAAGCTGGATAAATTCAAGATCATCTGATCCTAAATTTCTTTAGATCGGTGAATGATGTTTTGGTTTTTAGTGTATTGGATATTTTCAGACACGTGCCATGTAGATGATTTCTTTACTCTACTGGTCTGGCAGTATTCAGGACTGGGTGTGGAAGGTGAAATACACCTAAAATACAGTTAAGTATAGTTATCTATGCTTTAACAAGGGGTATAATTATATCTTCACATAGGGCCAGGTTGGTTTGGATAGCTTTTTTTATTTATTGAACGAAATCAAGTTTTTGTTGCATTTTCTCTGGTTATGCTCGTCTTATATTGGAATAAGGTAAATGATCTAAAACATTTATGTGTGACAAAAAATCTCAAACAAATGAAATCTGTGAAGGAGAAAATACTTTGTGAAACAGTATTTACTGCACAGAGGCTAAGGAATTAACTCAAGTCCAACTCCAAAGTCAAAATAACAACCAGATGGCATTAATCTGTCTGCACTGATGAAGAGTCACTCATCCCAACATGCTAAATGCTTGAAGCAACTGACGGCAGCCTCGCCTACTTCCTGATTGAATTAATATTCGACCACTTGCAGCTAAATAAAACATTAAACTTTCATATCCAGATGATCAACTGATACTTAAATATATAAAAGAATAAAAAGACATGCTGACGGCTTGTACAAGTAGCAGATCCCATCCAGATGCATTTCATCACTGAATGTTATATTCTTAATCCCAGTAAAACCATTATATGAAATGGTGGTGAATCAAAAATGTCTCAGATACTTTAAGACATTCCAGGACTTGATGTTCGACAAAAAGTGACTCCCTTCTTCACCTTAAGACCCCCACAATGTGGGTTTTTAAAAGACTGTCATACATAACAATATGGGAAACAGTGTGAAAGTGGCCTAACTTGTTTTTGCCGGCAAGAGAACTCATCCTGTTATATCTCCTCCTTATGCTAAGATTGTGTCTTACCCAATCCTAAAATTAGATAATGACATCATTTAAAACCTTAATGTGATTAAGGAAGGAATATATATTTTTAAACTGTATCCGTTTTATTTTATTTTAAAGTACAGTTCAATCAAATCTAATTTGATTTAATAAGATTTCTTTAAGTAAAACTCACTAATTCTGTGAAAAGCAACTGGAAAAAACAAAACAAAACTGTACACGCTTCAGATCTAAAGAATTTCTGTGGGAGGTATTATTCATCAACAACCCAATTGTTTTTTTTCGGTTGCGGTCAGTTTCAGTCATGAGACGCCAGATGTGACATTTTGCTTCAATGTTCAGATATATTTTTGTTGTCCCTGATTAGTAAATCAGTTAAATATGATTTTCATGCCTAGAGCAAGCTCACTGAAATGAATGTGCTGACAGGATATGATTCAGTCTTGAAAAATTAAACCAACTGTCCTGTAATGCTCCGTCTGCGCACACGTACAAAACGATTTCATAGCCCTTGAACTTTCTCACATTTTCTAATGTTAAATCATAACTGTGAAGTGGAAAGAAAATTAAGAGTTTCAAGTAAAAAACTGCAGTGTGGAAAGCTTTTTTCTTTTTTCCAAGAGGCAGAATACAGATACATGGCATACTTTGTAGATTATTATTAATAAAAACAGGCATTACTTTCCCTCCACTTAACAGTTGTGCGCCATTCTGTGTTGCTCTACCACATAAAATCCCAATGAACTACATCCAAATTCAAGGTGAGTGAAAGTTTTGTAAGGCACTGTGTGACGGTGGTGAGGTAGGAAGGGCGTGGCATCGGTAGGCCTAGGGCGAGGTGTCTCCTGTCTCTGGCCGAAGCCTTCGTTCACTCTCCTTCAACAGCAGGTGCTGTTCATCCACCTCAACCACCCCCCCCCCCCCCCCCAAAAAAAAAGCAAAACACAAGCTCGGCTTTGTCTCTCTCCCCAACCCACTGGTGGATCTTGGGAGGTTGTAGGTTTTATACGCCCAGCAACAAAAAAAAATTGCTACTCTGTGCCAACCCCCCTCCCCCCCTCCCAATGTTCTGTTGAACAGCAAATACGCTCACATTTCCTTCAGTCTGCTGAGGTATGACAGCAATCGAGCAGGGTGTCGGTTGGCATGAGCAGCATTTCAGAAACGTGTGAAGATAATAGAGTGGCACAAAGACGACTAGAAAATACAGTCTGGCTCCAACTCCTGATGTCTTTTAGGGTTGTAGTTACAATAAATTGATGGTGGTGGGGGGGGGGGGGGTGTACACCAGAGACTGTTAATCGGTTTATCTGATATAGAGAACAATTTGCTTTATTGCTGACCACAGCCAAGATTAACTAGAAAAAACAACAACACAACAACAGCCTGACGGGTCACCCCTGTTCTCAGCCCTACCAATCCACGGAGAACAATGGGACACGCACGCACCCGCAAACAAAGTCACAAACACGCCTACGAGCACGTATACACATCAGAACGCTCCGAGATGGGGGCACGCCAGTGTTTTTTTTTTTTTTTTGCAAGCTGTGTATTCTCCTGGCTATTCTGGGAATCACTTGAGTCGCATATTATCTAAGAGATAAGGAACTCTTTGCCAGGACTCAGGAAGTGCTGAGGAATTTGCTGCCAGATATCTCTGTGTTTTTTAAACTGCTTTGGAGCCCACACCTCCCCCCATCCTCCTCCTCCTCCTCCTCCTCGTCCCTCCATGGAACAACTTCCTCTCCAGGCTGAGCCTTGGCTCCCTGCACTCCACTGGTGCATCCTCTTCCTGAGGTGGAGTCCCCTTTTCCATCAAAAAAAAAAAAAAAAAAAAAAAGCCTCCCTCCATTTGGCTTTTCTCAAAAGCTCTTTTTTCCCCTCTCGCTCACAGAGGTGGAGCTTCTATTTCTAACATGAAATTTGGAATGGCTCAGAAATCTTCCCAGCACAGACAGATGCCTTGTGTATGTGTCTGAAAGCAACACGAGAACGAGAGGAAACAAAAGAATGCGAACGACAACTTGGTCAAAAGTGCATCGTTAGAAATCTGATGAAAGAAACAAGTTTAAAGGGTGTTTTATTTGTTAAAAGGGTCACTTCTAGCTTAAAACAGGAAGCGCAGGGAAAGAAACAGCGAAGCACAAAGAGACAGATCAAGCTGGAGTCTGAGGACGGGACCAAACAGAGGGAATAAAAGAGGGAAGAGGCTGCTGGGTGGGGAGCAGTCGGGCCAAGTGTAGGAAGGAGAAGGTTGGCCATGGGAGGAAGGGTGGACCGGGACACACACACACACACACACACACACACACACACACACACACACACACACACACACACAAAGAAGCAGAGGAACACTCACTCCTGCAGGGTCTCCACTCCCATTTCCTTATACTGCAGCTCCTGCTTCACCTGGGCCAGCTCCTGCTTCAGTCTGGAGAGCTGCGGACACAAGCGAGCGCCGGGTTACCATGGTGCACAATGGGCTTCACTCACCACCGTTGCCCCGACAAATCTGCTTAGTCATGAGTATTGGCATAGAGGAATGCTCAGCTATGTTATTACAGAGGTAGACCCACGCTGGATCACACACCGGGGGCTTCTCTCATGAGAAGGTTTTGGGCTAAATTGCAGAACCTTGACCGTGACGAACGGCAGCTGAATAAGGTCCCATGGTTTTAAAGCGTCCTCAAAAATCGCATCCGAACGAAATAGGAAAATAATTTGGTGCTGCTTGTTTTTTTAAATTGTGTTTTCAGCATTGGTTTAGCTCACCAGGAAACCCAGAAGAAAAATAAATAAATATTGGAACTAACAAATTTAGTAGCGTTTTTCTGAGCCATCATCCGTCAGTGTTTCTATAAGTCATGAGACAGAAGAGAGCTGGCGTGACTGGAGTCATGTCCAGCTACCTGGAGCACAGCCCATTCACCAAATACGATAATTTTTTTTAATCTAATATATACTTCCTAAACAAATTTTAGCCTATTTTTAATAAATTCTGCCAGATTTAAGCACTAAAAAATTCAAAATACAACAAAATGTCTAGGGGACGCCAGATGGTTAAAGTAACACTAGCCCACATGGACAAGCACTATAACACATCACGCATTAAACGCTCAAAAACTTAATCTACTAAATTTAGTGGGTTTTTATTCCATATTTTAACTAACATGTTCATTTTGCTGCAGTAGAAATAATCAGTGGTTCTGTGTTGAACAAAAATGAGCAGATCACACAATACGTTTTTGTATTAAATGCTTGTGTAAATATTGGTATATTGTGAAACACTGGGATTTTTACTCGTTACAAAATGGCCTGATAGGCCCATGCCTGTGTGGTACTCCGGCTGCAATAAAGCAGAAAAGAAGACCTGCAGAGGACAGTGAATGGAGCTCAAGAGGTCGTTTTGTCCCTACTCTCTCTCCAGATACACAGCTTCCTGCCACAACCTATTGGGATCTATTAAAGAAGTCCTTATCTGATACTTGGAATAGGATCATCCCCACTTCCCTGATATGTTCTCCATTAGATGTTAATGACGTCTCATTTGAGTCTTCAATCTGATATTTTCAGGTTTCTTATCCCTTACCTACGTAGTTATTCCTCTATAAAACAAATATGTTTAAAAGAGGTTAGTTTATGGTAAAATGTAGAGACACGGTCAGACTTTTCCTTGATGGTCATTTTCTTTTTTCTTGGAGGCGAGACCTGACCATTGATGCCATTGACAGATCAGACCGGTGGGAGTTCTTGGTTTTGAGGCATTTAATGAAGGGCAAAATAGATCTGATTTTCACTATTTGACTTGCTGATCACCAATCCGAGCTAATCAAGGAAATGGGCCAATTTCAATTTCCGAGAGACTGATTGATGCATCTCTCTGAAAAATGTAACCAACTGAAAGCCTAAATTAGTAAAAACTGAACATCTGACAACACGCCCTGTCGAAGATTGTAAAAATAGTAACTATAACTTGTATGATTATGAAATCTGGGATTTCTTTGTCATCAGGGGATTGTTTTGACTTTGTTCTGATACTGTGGAAATCTGTCAACTGAAGCAAACTAGAACCTTACTCAACTTTTCAGCCTAGCACTTTGATTTAAAATGACCCTGATCCAGGAAATGCCCTCACCCATGTGACCGATCAGAGTAATGTCCAACCTTGCCCTGTGAGTCCTTGCCGTATCCTCTCCCTGACCCTTTGATGATGGTCTCACCCTTGTCCTCTGAGGCCCCAGGCCAGAGCCACAGTATCCTGTAGGGGCCACACCCCAGCCCCCCCCTCTCAGTCCAAAAGGGCCCCTCACCAAAAGCCCATTGTTCTCCCTCGATAACAACTTACCCGTTCTCGTTTACAGGCTATTTCCACTTTGATTTGATCAGGGTCGTATTTCGCACTTGAAGACGAGCCGGAAAAAGCTGCAAACACAAAGAAAAAGCAACAGAGAGAGGTGTTCTCAGTCAGTATTTATGCTTTTAAGAGTAAGCTATGATAGGGAGGTTTGAGAAGGATCCAGTATCGTTTCCAGGTCTTTGCTGGAAGCTGATGCCCCCTGGATGCTTTGTGTGCGACAGCTGGCTGGAGTCACAGGGTGAGCTGGGTGGAGGTGTTAAAAAAAAAAGAGGGTGGAGTGAGGAAAGAATGAGGATTTGGAAGAATTTCTATAGCTCTGCATCCCCCCCCCCCACCAGTGCGTGAGGAGACGTCAGCAGTGTAGCATGTCCAGGCCAGATGATTAGGACAGCCCAGGTCAGGGTTTGTTCACATGGGATCCTTGGATGCATTCCTTTCTCACCCCTCCATTCTCTCCCTCCCATCTTACATAGGGTTGGGCAATGCATACAGTCAGAAGGTAGACATTGAGCCTTACTGCTGGTGATGGAGTGGTTGTCCCCAGAGAGCTCGTCTAATAGCAGCATTTCCTGCTGAGCCAGCTCCAGTCGCTGCTGCTTGACCAGGTACATCTCCTTCTTGGCGTTGAGGGCCTCCTGGGCCACCACAAGGTACTCCTTCAACATGCGCTCCTGCTCCTGGCGCCATTGTGTCCGCGGGTTCTCAATCTGGGTGGTTTCTGACACATACAAGAAGGAGGAGGTTCATCAATGTTTTTGGTAGCATTAGTCCAAAACTCTACACTTCCTAGTAATTAACATTTAAAAAAAAAAAAACATACATTTCCATTGTTTCATTGGAATCAATTTCAAAATAATCCTGGACAAGATGTAGGAAGACTTCAGTGAGCCTTTCGTCTCCCCTCACTGTCCTCTGCAGGGCCCCCCCTTGTCCACCTTATGGCAGATTACCAGTTGTGATATAACCTGCCTTCAGTTTCTCTAAAATTACGCTGGGCTGTGGAGAGCAAAGGCCTGAGATGTACTCACTGTTAATGTGGTCGATGTAGTAAACTCCCACTTGCTGGTCGTAAACCTCCTCCCACCCCAGAGGCAGCTCATCACCAACACAGTCGGCAAACGTTAGCGGTTTCGTAATCCTGGAATGAAAGAAAATGATTTAGCCCAGCTACAAAAACAGAAAAATTTAGCTGATATATTACCCATCTTGCACGTTGTTTCACACACACACACACACAAATCAAAAAACTGCTTTTTCCTTAAGCTCTAATGGATAGTGAAGCACACTTTCAGCCCTTTAAAACTGAGGCTTTTGCCACAATGATGCACACAGCAACAGGGAAGCATCAAACTAAAAACATGTTTTTTTCCCCCTCATTATGTAATTTTTCCTGTTAGTATCATGAAGCCTGCAGGGTTTTCTGCCTCATTTATTATGTAAATAAGGTTTGCTCTGTTACTAGAGGAGATAAAAACAAAGAGTAAACAATTGTGCACATGTTGAACCAGTAAGTTCAGCTATAATTTCACAGCTTCTAATAGAAGACAACTAGCAGGAATTCATCATGCTGGTGAAAAGGCATGGGCCAGTAAGATTGCCTTATGGCCTTCTTACGCTGTGCGATTTTAGCAATTTTATTAGAGTCTTATAAGTGTTCCATGACACACTGTGCAACGTGGATTCAATAATCTTTGGTAGGCCATCTAGTTTGACATATGCACATTGTACGATCACCATTTAGTGCTAAATTGCTTACGACGTACAACAATTAGCCAGTTTATCAGTGTCTGCCATCCATCTTCAGCAGCAGCTGGATTTATCATTAAAAAATAAAAATAAAATAAAAAAAGGTCAGCTGTTCAGCCCCAGGCTCTACTCTTCAATCCCAAATCCTTCTGAAACAAAACCAAAAAAGTTTAATAAAAATAGCCCAGTAATAAATGAAACAGTTCCCTTAGGATGAATCAGTTTAATTATGTCCTTTCATAAACTGAAAAAAAAAAATTTTTTTGCCAAAATGTTGCATTTCAGTGCATCAACATTAGCTGCAGGCAAAAAAAAAAAAAAAAAAACACAGGAAGATAAAATACGGTCCAAATGATTTTTCAGTCTTGGTCTAGGCTAGCACAATAACAAATCTCCAGGCTGTGACTGCTGTGCAATCCGACATGCACTCAGCTGATGAAGATGCACCCGTTCACGGCTGATCAGAGCAAACAGGACAGGTTATGCCTGACAAGAATGGATTCACAAATTCAAAACGTATAAATTTTTTCCTTTATTTGGGGGCAGCGCAGTGCAGAACCTGCTCTGATTAGACTTCGGCCGTAAGAGCCGTCACTGAGATTTTCATTCTAAATATTTGACACCGTCAGATATTGATCAAAGGTCATGTTTGGACGCAAGACGCTAACAACGGCCGTCCTGGGACCTGCATCGCTGTACGACGCTAGACTGCAGATTTAGAGCCACGACCAAAGACTCTTCCCATAGTCCTCATCTTTCATCTACAATGGCCAAAAGTTGCACAGGGCATACCAGACATTATTTCACAATTAGGTAGCTGTTATGTTAAGGTATCATGGTATACAACAAAAAAAACAAAAGCGAGACATACCTGTGCGAGTTCTCGGTTATCTGGGTCATTGCAACAGTTTCGCTCATTTTTTTCTGAAGACGTTTCAACACCTATCCAGGAGTCTCAATCAACAGCAAATTTAGTTACTGCAACCAGGCTAGCCTTAAACCCTTAAACCCAGAGGATTTTTAGGAGCAATTTCTGCCTGAAATTACACACCAGATATAAGTACAATTCCACAGCAATAAAGGTGTAAATGCAAACTTTTGGTATCTGTGTCAGGGTAAGACATAAAAAGAATAGTTTTCCAGTGGAACTAATATTGCAATTGTCAATATGTCTGATTTATTGGTGATTAAACAAAGAAACAAAAAAAAATAATAATTTAAACCTCACCCAAGTATTTAAAAAAAAAAATAGACAGTGCAAAACACCATAAAAAACCTTTTTATAACTGCAGCAAATCTGGACTGAATCGGTTGAAGCATATTTGATCACAAAGGTTTTAGTGGGCAGTGTACCAGCTGGACCTGTGATTTTGGCACAATTTTGCCAAATGTGCCAAAATCCCACCGAGGCACAATGCCGTTCAATGTGAAGGGTGAGAAGGATTCTGATTGGCTGACTTGGGTTTTAGCTTTACGGTTCACAGCCCCTTACGCACTTGGCATGCTTAAAAAAAACGTTCGGTGGTCTTTTTGAGAGGGTTTGTGTCGAAAACGTAAAAAAATAAAAAAAAATACAGTGTGTACAATATGTTTTTTTAAACATGATGTGGGGTGATATTTGCTTGTATAAAAGACCCGGCTCTGTGTGCTCATGGCCCAAGTGATCAATGTGACGTTCAGTATTGCAACCTTAAAAAGTGACCCCAAAACAAACCAGAAAGGACTCCCAGCTGTCACTAAACTCACTGTTTGGGAACATTAAGGTTTCTCATGCAACTACTGTAGAGAAAGAAAGGTGAAACGAACCAAAACCTTCTCAGTATGTTTCAGCAGCAGTATGGCATGTAGCTGACTCAGTTCTTATCTGAATTACTCACCTGAAACAAGCTTAAGTCTAATGTAAACATCACAGATAAACGAGGAAGTATCTACTGATGTCCAAATAGCTACCGGATATGCAAATCAGAGAAATCTCCATTGATGAAGGAATTTTTCAAACAGCTGCTTGCATTCTGTATTAAAGGTACCTCTGGGACACTAGGTTGTTTAAACAGCAGAACTCAAGTGATTTAAACATGTTTTATTCTTACATGAGGTCACATTCTTATTAAAAAATGTCTAAACAACACTGATCGTTTTCAAATGTTTATATTGTTGTATAATCCAGCCGTCCAAGCAATGGCAACACTTGCTTTTACTACTTTAGTCATTGAAAAGAATCCCGCCAAATCTCTATTCAGTGCCATAATTCCATCTGTTTAAGTTTTAGAACAAAACCAAATCAAATTCATTTTAGAAATTAAAAGTAAATTATACTTTCTTTATTGCTCCATGAAGCAAGAAATAAAACCACATATTCTTATTTATCTTACTCAATGGAAGGGTAACAAAAACGTACTGAACTGTGATTTTTGTGTACAATTATCACCTTAATACTTAGCCAGACTTGCAGAATGATAAAACTGCATCGCAAATCCAAACTTTTCCATTATATTAAAGACTTCACATGAACTTTTCTTATTTGTATTTATATGCATGTTTGCAAATGCTTGTCGAAGTGAAATGCTTTACGTCTTTAAAGAAACATTCTCTTAACACAGCACTGCCTTTCAAAACGGAAATAATGTTCCGATTCAAAATCAGGCATCTCATTCTTATAACTATGACTACAGCACTGTACGCTACAGTCTCAAACATTAAATGGGCCAGAGATCGCAATTAAGAAATTTACCACATCAGCTCTGCTCAGTGATCAGCAGAACAAATACTATTTATTAAAAGGCATCAAAACTAGGAACTCGGTGTAGAAACATTAACAAAACTGCTCGTTTGTTCTCTTTTGTGCATCATCCTTAGGATTTTTTTTAAACTGTCTTAAATCAGAATAGACAATAGACAAGCCAGACCTCAAAACAAAACCAGTAGCTGGTATTGGCCAGGAAAAGCTTGATTGGTGCATGTGATTTCACGCAGTCAAACACAGCGAGTAACATGGAAAGCGTTCTTTAATAGCCGATTAGAAGAAAGAAAAAAAACTAAAAAGAAAAAAACCCTCTGAAAATTAGATTTTCTCCAATTAGAACAGTTTCATGTTTAAATTTATATTAAATATTTTAACACCTTATTTATTTTTGGCTGAATGGAAGGTGCATTAAAAAGGATGTTATTCCTAAATAGTGATCAAGTAGTGACTAAATACAAAACACTTACATTATTTAATGCTTTGCTAAAGCAAAGCAGTAACATGGGGGAGTTGGTACTATGACGGACAGACACACGTATGCTGTTTATCAGAAGGTTTGAGGATGGCGTTACATCCAGGAATTGATCACAATTAATCAGGGGGATCCAACTAGTCAAAGCTTGAGGCCTGGAATCTGGTGAGATATGTGTACAATGATGGGAGAGTAGCTGAGGCATTCTTCTCCGCATTCCTCAAGAGACAAGACTCTTCGGCTTTCCTCCCTTACTGCACTGGATCTTACTTCCGCTTTCGTTTCTTTGTCAACCAAATGCTTTTCAGGCACAATGCCATCAGCGCTCAGACACATGCTGGTGATTCAAATTAGAAGACGACACAGCGTTAGTCGCTCTGAAAAAAGGCCGTCATGAAAGAGGGCGTACTCTCATAAAAATGTCTGATGTTTCAATAAAAGTATCAAGGAGCGGTGCTGAATCATACACCATGATGAATCCGTTGGGCTTGTCAAAGACATTCAGGGCTTCAAATTCAATGAACTCCCTCTGCATTTCACACATTTTGGGGAAATTCAACATGTGATGTCTGGTCTAGACATTCCAGTTGGTATAATGCAGTAGGGCAGAATGTTATGACAATAGTTTTGCACCTCATGTCTTCATTTACAGCAATTCCTCAATCATTTAGAAGTTTTTAAAGTTGCTCAAGTTAAATAGTCTGCTAAAATACACAATATGCTGTAGGTTAGGGTAAGACAATTATGTTATGGTGGAATTGCATAAAAAGCAAAGTACTGACACCCCCTGAATATTTCATATTTCACATCACATACTTCTAAGCAATTTACAAGGACTTACATCACAGACAAACACCAAGTAGTGCACTATTAGAAAGGGGAAGAAAGAGGATGCATCTGCTACATCCCTCAAACATTTAAAAGAGCAGCGTTCACTTCATCTGACAGGGGCGTTGTATAGGGGGGGAAAGGTTAGGACAATTTCAAGGGCCCCTGACTGACAGGGGTCCCAAAAAAAAAAATTGTATATAGTAATATGAGCTTTTGAGATTTAGATTTTTTTGCCCAATATTTCATTCGGCACCTCGCTCTCTCTCTGACACTGGAAAGAGTAGGGCACACCTACCAAGTCATGGCCATCCAGCTTAACCTACACCATGAAGAGCATTAATTAAACAAGCAGCCAACAGGCCCAATGCTACTCTGGAGGAGCTGCAGGGATCTGAAGCTCAGTTAGGAGAATTTGTCTACAGGACAACTAATACAGGTAGCTTTTATGGAAGAGCCACATGAAGAAAACTAGTGTTAAAACACAACCATAAGAAGTCATGTGTTGAATTTACCAGAGGCCATGCAGAGGATACAGAAACTACATGGAAGACGATGCTCTGATCAGATAAGACCAAAACTGAACTTTTATACCGACATGCTAAAGGCTATGGATGCCAAAAAAATAGCACCGCTCATTAACTAGAACATTATCACTTTCGCACTTGGAGTGGCAGTATCATGAGGGCGATGCTTATATTCAGCAGGGACAGGGAAACTGGTTGGAGTTAAAGGGAAGATGGTTGGAAATAAGCACAAGTCACTCAGGTCTTTTTCAGCCTCCTAAATATTTCGTTATGAGGCTGGGGCAGAGGTACAACACAACTCTAAACATACAGGCTGAGCTACAATGGAATGGTTTAAATAGGACCAGTCAGGGTCCAGTCAAAGTCCAGACCTAAATTTTCCGTCTCTATGCCCAAACCTGGTACAGAGAAGAACTGGCAACTGTAACGGGAGCGAAAGGTAGTTCTAGAAAGTATTCATTAAGGGGGAACTGATGACAAATGTTTCAAGTTTGAATTTGCAAAATCAATTTTATAAACCATGTATCACTTTCCTTTCCACCTCACAATTATGCACAAACACTGATGTTTTGTGTTACCAAAAATAAAACCACAATGTCCTGGTTGGTTACATTTGCCAGCAGACAAATGCCACAAATTTGGATCGTGTTCTTTGGACCCATAAATAAAAAAGTAAAAAAGAAAAATCTTCTGATGATTAATAGCTTAGTTTTTGTCTAATGCCTTTGGGCAAGCCAGATTTGATCTCATCTGACTGCTTATTACTGAACATAAAGAAGTGAAACAAAGAAACAAAAGAAAACAACCTAATTTGAACACAGAAAAAAGATAATCCATGTCTAAAGTTTCAAACTTAGCCAAAGAACCTATCAAAGATCATTTCTATTTCTCCTGCACATTACCAAAAAAAAAAAAAAAAAACTTTTTCTCTCCATAGGTCACTCAGGTTTGAAGAACCTCTTTTGACTCTTAAAACAATGTTTAAAAGATTGCCAACAAAGATGACATGCTTCAAATAACTCCATGACAGACAGCCGGTGGCACGACAGTACTGGGTTAAAAGGAGCCGCACAAGTAGAGCCTCAGCACAAAGCAAACAAGGCCACGCTCCTTACCTGCTCCTACTCTGGGTGTTTGTGAAAGGCAAACAAACGTCCAGACACTAACTGCTCTTGTAAATGCTTTAACAAAAAGCAATCAGGCAGGGTCAGTAACACCTTTGCTTTGAGGTTTTATTTACATTTAGACGCGAGCGAGAACAGTAGAATGAACGGTAGGGGCTTTAGAGGAAGTGCTATTCTTGGGGTAAAAACAGAAAAATGAACTTAGAAGAGGAAAGTTCAGAAGAAAGACATGGATGTGGGAAGCTACATGACGTCAGAGGGAGTTTAATCCTGAACTACCCTCTGACCCAGCTACAGAGACAAAGACGGCGAAGGGAAAAACATGCCCTCCTCTCACAGCTCTGAATCTCTGCATCTGAATGTTTGGTTTGTTACGCAGTCTTGTGACAACGGCGTCGGCGTTCCAAGTCATGTCCTGGGAGAGCCTCTAACCACTGCAGAGCAGACTCTTAAAGAGACGTACACACAGCAGGACAGGGCTTTGAGATGACACCCATCTAAAGAACACAGTCTTTATTCGGTCTAATATAACGCTAATCATCAAGAGACGTAGTATCTTACAGACTCTTAATATTAAAAGGTTTATGAAACTCCTTTTACAGATCAACCCCATGCTGCTTCTGGGAAATACTTGAGTCATCCTCCTGTCAGGCTGGCACAGTGACCCTGAATAAACTCGTGATTGCTGACAGTGTGAAACAGCCAACACCAAATTAACTTGGCTTTGGCTTTTAAGGTTATAAAGGGATTTCCATAATAACTATATTTATACACCATCATTATAACGGCAGCTGCAGGATTAGTGTAACTAAACAGTAAGTGCTAGAAGGGGACTATTAAGGAAGATTCCTGCCATGCTGGCTGTGTGACTCATTAGATGACCAATGCATGTAGAAATATCCCACATTTCAATAGTCCATATTAAAATAGGGCCTTTTACGATTGATGCTGTGCTGCATTAGATCTCAAACTGCTTTGTGGTCAATGGCCTCAAATGGTTTCCAGGTGATGATTGCCAACTATTGATTTCTTAAAACTCTATTGGAGGTATTTTTGACATTCAATATCTTCTTTTATTTCATGCAATATTGGGTATAAATAAAACTAATTAATATTAAGCTACTGACAGTTACATTTCAGTTTTAACTATATTAAAACACAATCAACATGACATTGATGCTGATGGTTAGCTAATATCCACCCTTTTTGCACCTCATTAAGTACATGTGGAAAAAAAGAAACCAGATTTTCTTGTAAAACATTCTAATGGCCCAGCAATTGAGCCCAAAGCATCACAGACCCTCCACCTTAAGGCTGATTTATGCTTGACACATGTATGTTACGTGTGGACACAAGCAGCTTTTATGCTCCATGCAGCTTTTCCTCCAAAGTCTCACTATTCTCCTAGACTGTAGAGGGCAACGTTGTGCTTATATGCAAGCATACTACTCCCCACAACACATAGAAGTAGAAAACAACATTTCTAAAATTAAAGCCGCTTACTTTGACAGCAATTTCTGTTCAGGAATTGCTGTTGGAATACTTAGCTGAGAAATGTAAACTTGAAATATGAATCCATTTTATACAGGACCTGATCCTGTTAACTGATCCAAGCTCGGACCTAGCTTGGATCAGTTAACCATGCTCGGCTTGATTCTGACGACCGTTTACACATCATGCTATCTCGGTTCCTTAGTTTCCTCGCCTCCTAGTGACGATCTGCGGTACTACTGCTTTCTGGGTGTGAAGGCAGCACCAAGCAAATCAAAATGGCGGCGCCAGTAACATTCAGGCAGTTATGCTTGGTTATAATTGAGATACGTCATTTTCGGAGAGTCAGGAGAAGATGGCAACTTTTGGGGAATTTACTTAACGGAGTCGGCTTTTGGAAAGTGGATAAGACAAACGAACATCTAATAAGGATTTACAGCACAGGAAACAACGAGAGAAGCTGAGGTTCATCACGCTGCTAAGCAGAATCATCACTGGAAACTGCGTGTCACGGTAGGGAAGCTAGTATTTTTATGAATGTCTGAAATGTCAGCTGACCGCACGGAGATGATGCGGTCTGCTCATGTGCTCTTTTTTATTAGAGAACCAGGCCAGGGAAAAACCAGGCCGAGCCCACCCCTGGAACTGGGCTGCATTTAGCGCGGTCTGGTTGTGTCTGGTTCAGTTCAGTTTGCGTTCCATTTACACTCGATAGTTATCTCGGTTACCGAGCTCGGATTGGTCTCGGCACGGTTAAAAAGGGGTAGTGTAAACGGGGTATATGAAGGAGCCTAATATACTCGCTTCTTAGGTCGCTCAGTTTGGTTGTTCACAACAGCCAACTGTAGGTGCCATGTCATGATATCAGCGGGGATACATAGAGCAGACTGATACTGCAGGTTCAGGTAAGTTATAACAGCATCACTAGTTGATATTTGTCGCTACTCCAGCTATTCTCCACAAACACATTCAACTCAAACTACATACAAAGCTACCTCACAAATAAGTCCCATCCTGCCTCTGAAACTTTCAGACAGGATAAAGTGAGACAAAGTTAAGGTAACCAGATTTCTCTAATGAAATCTGGTTCTTCTCTGATTTTGTCGAGTGGGGAGGCAATGGGGGGTGATGACGAAGCCGCAGAATTTCTGCCTGGGAGTTGGTTTGTTTTGCCTGATCTGAAACCCCGATGGGGCGGGGAAGGCGGGGTCGGCTCAGCTCTACTAAGTCAGGACAGAAGCAGGACCGGGTAAATACCTCCTGTTGTGTTAAACTTTTTTACTCCATCATGATGCACTGAAATAGGGGGTATTTCTGGGGACAGCTTTTGTCATTGATAGGTCATCCAAAATGGGGACTGTCCCCAAAAAACTGGGATGTCTGGTCACCCTACATAAAGTGAGATAATGATACTACGCTGAGCGATCTGTGTGAAAAAAAATAGATGGTTATTTAACAAAAAAAAAACTTCAGTTAGTAATAAACTAGACAAGAGCAAATACGACATTCTCATGGTATAAGTAACTTTGATGTAAAATACAACGCTTTCAATTATTTACACAATTATAAGTAACCAACTCTTCTGCTACTAAAATAGAAAAAATATAGAATAAGCTCTTGCTAAATATATTAGTGCTTATTGTGCAGAATAGTATCCCTTCACTTTACCTTTCGTGTGTAATAGAAGTATAACAAGATATTATCTGGTTAAATATGCTTTGTTAGTCTTGCTGCAGTCTGCTCAACAGACCACCGCTCACAGCTTTTCAACAGTGGTTTCAGTGATTATTAGGAATGACGGGTTTCCACGCGGCTGTCTGGTTTTAGTTGATTTGTTTAAAAATATTAAACAACCCAAAGACAATAATAATAATAAAAAAAAAGGTATTTAATTTTAAATTCTTGAAAAAAAATGTTTTTAATACTTTGAAATCTAATTTTAAAATGTAATGTTACTTAATGAACAATATTCCAAAGAACAACTTTAAAAATGTTGTCTCTTGTTTCTCAAACCAGAACAACAAAGTAAGACGCGTTTTTTCAGCCAACCGAGTAACAGTGCACAGCAAAGGACAGGGGTTAATTACTCTATACCTCTCATAAAACGTAAACTGTAGGAACAGCAGGATGGGACATTTCTATCAGTTTCAGAACTTTATAAAAATAAAATAAAAAATAATTACCAAAACTATAACAGTTACATTGAAACTAGTGATAAATATACATATCCAGCAAATTCACACACAATTTAAAAGAAACTTTGTACCATTTCTGACTTTTCATAAAAGCAGGTACTGATATTTTTATTTCCATACTTTATACATTGGCTGTCTTCTATCAGTCCCAGAAAAGATAGAAAGCGAGGCCTTTGCCTAAAATAGGAGAAAAATTGAATGTGAAAATGACAAGCATGTTCAGCTGTGGAGGGATGAGATGCTCTGAGGTCTGCTTGTATCTTGCAGTGCCTCAGCCCAACATATTTAGTTGTTGGGGACATTTGCTAGTTCTAGAAAAATCTGTGCCATTCTGAGTTGTCCCAGAGGATATTTCTATCTGCACAGACCCCCCCCCCCCCTTTGCCTGGCGACGGAGTGCTGCAAGGGAAAGGCATGTGAAACTGGAGTCTGAGTGAGCAGACCTGGTATGGTTGGGTCGTCCCGAACAGCTTCCTAGTTGTGGCACCTGGTTAACAGCAATTGCAATTTCCCACAAAGAGGGCTACCCATCCTACATAAACATAGATGAGAATTTTATCACAGGACCAAATAAACTGCCTTCATTACTTTGGATCAGGCATGGGCAGGTTACTCGTATCAAGGTATGTCAAGGCTCTAAAGAGATGGATGAGTTTTTTTTTTTTTTTTTTTGGAAATTAGGTTCTGTGTTATCCTTACTGATAGTTCCCCTACCTGTAGCAGGCAAATCAGAGAAGCAATTTAAAACTGAGCATGTACATATCTGAGGGACACATGCTGATGGTCATCTGCCTTTCAAACCTTTTCAAGAGACCACATGCATTTCTCTCCGTTTTCTCAGTTGATCAGCATCTACATTACTACTCTAAATTGGCATTGAGTACATTGAGTACATTGACATTGGAGGCTCCAAGCTGCATCAGTCCATCTGAACAGCTGATTGTGAGCCTTTTGGGATTATTTCCAAACAACAAGACCTTGTAAATTACAGGAGCATAGTTCTTCCATGCTGTCGCAATATCAAAATCTTTACTCCACTGTTGGTGGTCTTAGAGTAGACAAATGAGTTGCAGCTCATGAGGTGGACTGATCAGCTAACAAAATTTCTTGTGAAACTTTAGGAATTTAAATTTGGTTTGGTACTGCTGTATCCCTCAAATATTATCGTTTACAATTTGAGTTATTTAAAACTGCTAATAATCATCTTAATTGTAGGAATTGTCAGAATAGCCAGTAGTCTTCTGCCACTCTGAGGATTTGTTTACAATTCTACCATCACATCTATTTATACTGGGAAAAGGAACAATTACTGATAAATCGACAGAACCTTGCTTTAAAAAGGTCCAGACTGTTTAAACTGTATGATGGACAATTTTTAGACCTATAACGTATTAAAGTCCACTAATGACAAACCAAAAAATATCCTTAGTGACCATTGATTTCTCCAGCTGTACAAAGAACAGAGTAAGACAGTGTTGCCCGTTCCCCACATGTTGCTAGTGAATGTAGGACAGCTGACTGAAAGACAGCAACTTGACCTTGTTTCCAAGAACAACAAATCTAAGCTTTTTTGTACATATTTCTTGTTAGGTAAAAACCTCAACAGTCATGATGTGGTATCTAAGAAGTCCCATGCTTCATTATTCGAATAAAGATTGCAACTGGTTCAAGTGTTTTTGTGACGTCACTTGGAGAAACTGATGTGTCAGTAGCTCTGCCATTGAGGGGTATAAAAGTTGCTCCATCTTATAACTCCATAGCGAGCTGGAGTTTAAATAATAGTGAGTTTTGTGGTCCCATCGATTTATAGATTAGCAAATTATTAGCTTAGCAAATTATTATCTTAGCATTCAGTTAGTTTATCTTTTTTTTGCTTGCACTAGTAGCCCAGACCACACCCCCGCACGTTTCCTGGTTCGCCGGGCATTGTCTCCTCTCGGCACATTTTTCCAATTATGAGACTGGGCGGAGTAAAGGCTCCCACATACTTGGGCGTACTGTACGCATACCGTAAGCTGCGCTGACTCTCTGCGGATGTTTTACCCTTCATAGTCGCGCGTACCTATTGCCTACATTTCTTGTGACAAATTCCTACAATTCCCACACTTTCTGCCAGTGGGACGAAGCGGGGGAATGGATGGTAAAATGTGTGATTAGCTAGCTGAGCACCTAGAGCCATTTCTTTTCCAGCAGGCTCCCACCACACACCCATCAGTGAGAACAAAGAGGGACTGCGATGCCGCGCAGCCTTGCGACCGCCTGTTTGGAACAGCTCAGTATCAAGTTTAGTGTCGCTTTCAGTTTGATGTAAAGACTTCTTGCCAGTGGCGGCTGGCCCATAGGGGGCGCTCGGGCGCTGCCCTCCCTAAATGCGGAGGGGAAAAGTCAAAATATATATAGATATAGTATTATTAATGTCAGTTTTTACTTAATAGTACGTGGCTACATGTAATAAGAATTATTAAAACACTTCTACCAATTGACTATCAATTGACTCTCATTTAACTGCATTTCCTCCAACAGAACGTATCATTTCTCTTCTTCTACACTTGTGGGGCTGTGACTCAAGGAGCCCTACAAGTGTAGGGAAATAACCAATCGTATACTGTTGCTAGGGAAGATTTAGAAATATTTGGCCAATCAGCATCGCCAAAATGAATGGGTTTGGGGCTACTGGAGTAGTAGCCCTAGCTGCACAGTGATAGGTGCACTTCACGCTACATCCGGGTTACGGTGGTCGGCAAAACAGTACTGTTTTCGCTTACCAGCGTGACAAAACGGGTGAATTAGAGCATACTTTTAGTTTATTTTTGGAATCTAAACAATGCCTAGGACTTTTTGTGTTCCCGGTTGCACACAGAGGCATTCCAAATCATCGGACGTACGCTTCTTTCGTTTACCGAAGGACGAAGAAAGAAATGGATAATTTCAATGAAAAGGATGCAGGCGGACAATCCCAATCGACTGTGGGAGCCATCATACCACGACAGAATTTGCAGTCTACACTTCATCTCCGGTAAATACAACTTAATTTTGCACTAGTCATTGTTCTACTTAAATCATTATATAAATAAAAAATTAAGGTATATATTTAAGTCAAGACGTAAACGTTCGTTTCATAATAATATATGTACATGTACAATGTATGCAAACCCTCTGGCATGAGTCTGTGAAAAGGATTAATAAGACAAAACCCCCAAAATAATCCTTTGTGAACAATGATTTTTTATTACTTAAGTGCTTATTGTAGAATCGTAGTAATTTTCCGACTTCTAATTTAAATGCATGTTCTTGGTTAGGCAGGGAAATCTATTGGCCAGCCCCACCAAGATTTTTTTTTCCACCAGCCGCCACTATTTCTTGCCCCCGAGCAGTTTATAGTGTGACACTGCATACGCGTTCGTTTCGCTCTGCCAGTACCTGTATGCACAGAGTCCGCTTTACTCAAGGCAGATTCTGTCCGCGCCAAGTATGTGGAGAACTTTAGGTATTGGTACGGAGGGGAGTTACACTTTAAGCCCATGTATAAAAATATTTAAATGGTATAGCTGTAATAATGTTCAATTACTTTAGCAGAGAGCCTACCAAGTTGCATTCCTCAAAGTAAAATCATAATGACAAACTCATTCAACTATCAAAACCTTTTCATCATGCTGCCAAACTCTACAAATGATAAAGAAGGAAATAAGAACCAAGGTTGAACCTCTGCACAACAAGCACGTGACAGAGAAAAACAGCAAATGCTAAGACAGGCATAGAATGTCCAAGACGAACACAAACTGATTGCATCAAATTCTGTACATTTTTCATTTTACCCTAAATGTCACCTGTTTCAAATCCCACAGTGTCAGAGGGAGAGAAACAAAAAGGCCACAAGTGTTGTTGGCCTAAAATTCCTTTCTGGTTTAAAAAAGAAACTTGAAAACAACTTTGGGAGGAATGTCATTTATATCCAGCCTCTCTGGCGCTGCATTTCAGAGGAAGCAGCTGACACATGTGCTTCTCCCATTATATGTTGAATCTTATAGAAATAGGTCTCTATAAGTAGACTGAGATCCCAGTCTCTGAGCACATTTAGACAGTGTCTGGACACATGGAAGGGAGCAGGCCAGGGCAAAGCTGACTCAACCGTGACCAAAGTAAAACTGCTCGGCTGTCAGGGATGGAGGGTTTATCCTACTTACCACGACAGTGCACAGCTGACCTGTGATGTTACTCGAATACTATCGAAAAAAAGATTGTCCTTCTTTGTAATGTAAATCACATATTTCAACTCTACAGTATTTTTCTTTAAAGAAAATTTCTCACCTGACAGAAGTTAGAAGATTGTTGGTATCTAATCTTGTCAGATATGGTAAAACTGCAAATCCCATTTTTATCTTAGCATAAAAGGATGGAAAAAGAGGGATAGCTGGCATTTTTTATTTTAGACCATCACACACACACATATGCATTAAGTCATATGTTCATAATGTGCAAAAACTGAGATGACAATATTATTGTAGATGAATAGAGAGCAGTGCTCTTTTTTTATTTGTGCCTCCAACCCAGTCTGTGACCTTTACAACCTGGACACCCTTATTCTGAGTCACGGATGAGTTCACACTACTGGTCTTGACGATCAATCCCGATTTTTTGATGAAATCTGATGTTTTTTGGAGGTGGCTGTTCATACTACTATGAAATGTGACTGTCATCACACTGCTGTCTGGATGGTTCAAGACCACAGAGCAACCCGCATCCGTAGATAACAGAAGGAGACGTCACACAGCAACGGACTGTTTGCGGAAGTAATGGTTTCTAAAAGTGTTCAATAACATTTTGTAAAACAAAACAAAAAGAAAAAAAAAGAAAAAAAGACATGGATATTGTCAGGCGTCTCTCCTTGTTATTAGAAAGCTGCTGACCAATGGTAGCCAACAATATTAAGACCACATCATAGCTAAACGAAGGCAAGATGAAAGCAGCACAGCTATTAATGTTGTTGTTTTTTTGTTAACTAACTGCTACTGCTGTGTGTTGATGTGTAGTTGGAGACAAGAGAGTGACATTAAAGATGGATAAAATGCAACGTGACCGTTCAGACAGCGGACGCTTTTAAAAAAATCTGATGCATATCCAAATTAGTACCACATATGGAAATGGCACAAAACCAGATACATGAATAGAGAAAAGATTGGAATTGGGGCATTAACACTGCTGTGAAAAAGACAGATATAGGTTGCATATAGGAAAAAAGATCAGATTTGGGCTGTATTTCCCTGGAGTGTGAACTTAGCCTTTCTGGTACAGCACTCAACTGGTTTAAATCCTACTTAAAGGATAGGGTCTTTTTTGTGTCAATAGGTAACTTTACATCAGAGATGACAAAAATGACATGTGGGGTTCTCCAAGGGTCCATCCTGGGTCCCCTCCTCTTCAATATCTACATGCTCCCTCTAGCTCAGATAATAAAAAACATCAACTACCATAACTATGCAGACGACACACAGCTCTACATCACCATGTCACCAGGTGACTATGAACCAGTTCAAGCACTGAGTAAATGCCTAAAAGAAATCAATGCCTGGATGCGCCAAAATTTTCTTCAGTTGATTAAAAACAAAACTGAAGCACTAATTTTTGGACCAATAGAGGAGAGATCAAAAGTTAGCACACAGCTTCAGTCGCTTCAGCTACAAACCACTGATCAGGCCCGAAATCTGGTTGTAGTGATGGACTCAGACCTGAACCTTCAAAAGCATCTAAAGACAGTTACAAGGTCGGCTTTCTATCACCTGAAGAACATTTCCAGGATTAAAGGACTGATGTCTAAGCAGGATCTGGAAAAATTAATCCATGCGTTTATTTTTAGTCGAACTGATCACTGCAACGGTGTTTTCACAGGTCTGCCTAAAAAGTGGATCAGACAGCTGCAGCTGATCCAGAACGCTGCTGCCCGCGTCCTCACTAAGACTAAGAAAGTAGAGAACATCACCCCAGTTCTAAAGTCCTTACACTGGCTGCCTGTATCTCAGAGAATAGACTTTCAAATCCTTAAAATACCCATTTGTTTAGGATTGCCTTTGACTGTTCTAGTTAAGCTGCTTTAAACATAATTAGTTCAACTTTGTAGTCCGACTTTTTTTTAATAATTGCTTTTAGTTTCTAATCTCCCGTGTTTTATTTTGATTCTACATTTTATTCCAACTTCCTTTTATTCTGTTTTATTTTCCTATATTTAATCATGTAAAGCATTTTGCATTGTCTTTGTACTGAAATGTGCTATATAAATAAATTTGCCTTAGTCTCCATGCAAAACACTAACTATTACACTGCCATACAAACTGAACTAAAAACACTAGGAATCTATTAGCCAACAACTATTGGATTCTAGTCTTTTGGCAATAATAATGTTGTGATGACAATGTATTTGAGATGAATTTAAAATCCTGTCTTAAAGAAAAATGGAAATTAATATCAACCAGACCAGTACATGGTTTACAAACAAATGTGCTGCCGTAAAAGCAGCAATACTTAAGAAAAAATAAAGTGCAATACACACCAAGCTGCAAACAAATAGGGCTGGGCCGGTCACTGTTTATCATACTGTGAGAACCTCATCCCACCCATGCCTATCGACTACATGTTTTTTTTTTTCTTCCTTTTTGAATAAGAATTGTGCAGATGTGTGGACGAGGGGGAACAATGGTGCCCCCTGAGTACGAGGTTACTCCGCTGACTCTGGCATGTCCTGTTTAGGTAGTATTCCTCACAATATACACACACAGGGAAAGCACACGCAGCAGCAGCTGCTGCTGATGAAAGGGCATAGAGGCAGACACAAATGATGCTAAGCAGAACTTCAGCAATTAGCGGGCCTCTTTATTGTAGTAAATCACGCAGGAATCTGAAGTAAACAGAAAGTGGGACATAAAAAATGGTTATCCCCTGTAACGGTTAGAGCTAAGAGGTCTGAACCATCCAGATCAAGGAGCGGGTGGACAAACATTGTCTGCCAATAAAAATAAAAAAAAAACACTGGAAACACATAGGGCCAAATGACAGCTCATGTTCAGCAACACCCTCTGCAGCAAAAGACAAAAAAGAACCACCATAATGAAAATACGAGGGCAGGCAAAATAACAGTGGGGTTCAGCGCATGTGAATAACCTTTCAGTGATGGAAAACAGCTCACCCTTTCCAGAATAATTGAATTTGGTGTGCTTTGTGACCAAGCATAAAGGCCTCCCTTTGCTGAGCGGCAGGCCGACCATGACTGTTGCATAACAGAGCTAATAAAGGAGGCCTATAGGGCCAAGGATGAGAAGAGGCGGGAGACACATGGGAACTGCCTCCGTTGTGCTGCTTTGTCTGGGGGTGCGAGCGAGCAAAGCCCCCCGGGCATAAGTGTAGGCATGCTTAACATAGTGCTCATTCCACAGCAACAAAAAAGCCCCACAGAAGTGCCTGGGTAATCTGCAGGAGATGGCCGGGCGTTACTTGAGGTATCCATCATCCTTCAAGATATGAACATGACTGATGCTGAAGGCAAAACGCACTAGTTTTACAGGACACATGTGGCCTGTAAGATAAGCGCAGGATTCTCTGTTCCTGTGCTGCAGAGGGTTATATGTGCCCAGATATGCCTCCAGGTATCGTTAACATTTCGATCCAAGTTTTAACTACAAGTTTTCCGCCACCTAACCAAACGGGTCTATCGTTCAGTCCACCGGTAGGAACAAACTTGAACTCTGGCTGATATGCAGCTCTTTGACAGAACATCACGACCATCTCTGGCAATTAAGATCCAGATGAATGACTCCTGTGTTTCAGCGATTAGTCGATAATCCGATGCCGACTCTTTGCGGGCTAGCAGACCCGAAGCTAGTGCACGCTGAACAGTCCTGGCTGCTAGCCGGCAGACATTGGATCTCAGCAAAAGGAGCCAACTCTCAGAAGTTTTCACACAAAACGCTGAAGTTTACCATGAGTAACTGAAGAGAAGCTGCAGAATCTAGAGTCTCACTCGAAAATGTAATTTGAATGAAGCCAAGTTCAGAACACAGCATGTTCACGTCCCCTAAATGTTTACAATATTACATTTTAATATTTGCAGTTATTCACCACAAACAAATTAAATACTTTAAAGTTCACTTTTAGCTTTGACGAACAGCAAGTGGGAAATCCCAGAGTTCATGGCCGACTTAAAGCTGTGGTAACTGGGGATTCCCACTCCGGCTGCCCGCTTAGCCATACCGGCGTGTAAATGGAGTTCTGCTCCTCCGAAAACTCTGACAGCAGATTCGAGTAAACTAATAATCTTTATGAAATGACTGCACATATTAAGCTTTAAGGTGTATTTTCTCTGTAAAAACCTCTTAAACTACTTTGTGAAAATTAAGGGTATAAAAAGGACAGAAAGCCGCTGGAACACAATGACGTATGCAGACCTATTGAGTGGCACATGTAAGAAGGTGACGATGACAACCTGTGGCTAGTGGCCTGCCGGCTGGATATGGAACTGCAAATTAAATGAGGATGGGTAAATGATTTGAGACTGCAGTCTCAGGAATTTTGCATTATGAAATTGAGAATCTGTGGGATATAACAAGATTCAGAGTATGCCAGAGAATGTGGCGAGATTGGTTACAATAATCACTCGCTCTTTTTATCTTATTAATTATGAAGATGTTCTCACCACCTTTCATGACCTTTAGTTTGCCATATAATAAACTATATCATGTGTCAGCAACAAGGACAGTGAGTATCCAGAGAAGTGCCCAATTTGGCATGTAGAGTGTGAAAGCATTACACTTGAGAAGGTCAATCAACGCTGACTCCCGGCAGGCCTTTACGATAGTTATGTTAACACAATGAAATTAGGATGATGCTTGCAATTTCAATATTTCTGCGTGATTTTGTGTTTTTAGTCAAGGCTATCATCATGTTATTACAATTTCATACCAACCCATGCCTGGTCTACTGCATGGGAATCCCCAAATCCCACACATAATTTCCATCATCACTATAGCCGTCGCTTAGAGTTAATTTAGTACGATCAGTGCTCATAGTCTGTCATATCTCAGAGTCAACTGGCCTAAATGGGGATCAGAACCGCTATGTAAAGAGAGAGAGTGAGAGATCTGCAAAGTTTGTCAAAGGTGCTCAATGGCCAAGAGAAATAAACTGCTATTCAGTTCTGTACAAGAGTACAAACTGACTGGTATAAAACTGGGATGAAATGGCAACATGAGAGAATAAAAAAAAGAAAAAAGAATAACTTTCAGAATAGGACACATAACCGTATGCTTTAACTATTTTTACCTAAAAATGCTGCAAATTTCATTCTCACAAAATAATTTGTGAATCTAGAAGTGAACTGAAGATTTAAAAATTGCATCCCAGTGGACAATGATAAATGACAAGAATAGACATGCATACTTTACATAATTTCAAACAATAAAAAGGTCCAAAACTACCCAAACCTTTTATACAAAACACATTTAACAAAGAAAATTGTTCCATGCTAAATTTGATATGAATACTAGAAATGCCTACACTTTTTTCCCCTCATCTGGTCTTGACCTACTGCTGGTATCAAGGTCTGCCAATGTTTAAACATTTTTAGTTAGTTTTAAACAACAGAAAGTTTCACCATGCAGTTCCTACTTTTTCCCTTCTAACTAGATGTTAGAGAAATTGTCTAGCATCTAGTTTGATCATGTTTTATATTTCTGCGCAAATTCCACAAAACTGTGTTTTTACTCGTGCTGAAAACGTCACACCTGGTCAGTATCATTTTACATCTGTGGTTGTGAACCGCTTAGAAAAAGAAAAAAAAAAAGAAAAATAGTTGGTAATCACACTTTGATTAGTCAGGCTCAAGTTTTTCTTTACCGCTCTAATGACAGAGCAACAACATGTTATCTCATCTAAAGAGTTATGAATCACTGACAACAGTGAGCTAGCAGACAATATACACACCCTTAATTTGCTTTAAACAGATGAGCTGTCAAAGTGGTTCTTTACTTCTGGATCAAGCTTGACTAGCTTTCAAACTGGAGGAGAGAAACATCAAGTCAAAGACTCAACTTTTTGATCTGATGTACACATGTTACCCAGTCAGATTTTAGTATTAGGTACTAAATCTGGTGTGATTTATGGTGAAGGCCATTTCAGGTGGCGACAGAAGACATTCCTTTGTCAAGTTAGCCAATAAATCCCTGAACAGCACCAGAACAAATGCAGGAAGCATTCTTTTAGTCATGACAAACCAACAACCTCCACCCTTCAGACACTGACTGCTGGCAGATCTTGTGAAACTGATCAGCCCTGTGCAACAGACCTTCATCAACCGACGAGGAGGAGAGGGGGCTCTTCTAATGTTATAAAGCAACCTGCATCACAAGTTCTAGGTCAATATTTCCCTGGGAATCTTTGTCCAGACGACTAACATCAAGTAGGTTGTGAACTGAAAGTTTCATTTGCCAACTGTACAATCAAGCACTTACAGTACCCTTTAAAAAGTATTCACACTCGGTAAACATTTCCACGTTATATCTTTTTTACAATCACATCCATCCATTTTCTAACACGTCTATCCCTTGTGCCCATCTCCAGCTGTCAATAGGCGAGAGGCGGGGGACTGTTATAATCAAACTTGCATATATTTTACTGTTTTCTTTTTTAAATCACAGACCAACATAATAGCACAACAGAAGGATGATGATGATCCATAGTTTAAAGAAATGTTGAATAAAAATCTGAAATATGTGGCATACATCTTGTACTTTGTTCTCTTTCTCTGATACCCCTAAACCTAAACCTATTAACACATAATCCATTTATGTGAGAAGCAGGTAACCGGCCCAGGGCAACTCTTGTGGCATTGCAAAGATTCAAAGATCAGGTGGGAAAATCTGTTGATAGGGAAACTATTAATCGTGCACTCCACAAAACGTATCACTTATAGGAAAGTTGCAACAAGAAGGCTATTGTTGAAAGAAAGCCATAAAAAGTCATGTTTGGAGTTTGCAACAAGCCATATGGAGGACACAGCAAACGAGTGGAAGAATGTGCTGTCAGAAGAGACAAGAACTAGAATTTTTTTACCTTAGTCAAAATGTTATCAGAAAAAAATCCACCAACTCCACTGTGAAACAAGGTAGTGACAGCATTAAGCTAAGGGGATGCTTTTCTTCAACAGGGCCAAACACTTTCTGTATGCAGCCATTAGTTGCCATTTCTTGAGTTGCATCAACAAAAGAATTATAAGGATTAAAGACAATTTGGACCAGCCAGTTACTTTGCAAAATATTCACCAACTTAACACTAAAAACCATGTTCTACAGTAGATTGATAGGAGGCTGTTAAAACATTAAATTTTTTCTTAATATTCTAGGGCAGGGGCCACCAACCTTTTTGAAACTGAGGTCTACTTCATTGGTACTTTGTCATACGAAGGGCTACCAGTACTGACCTTTGAACTTGAAGAGTCTGAGTTCATCTTAACTTTATGTAACATAAATACATTCTTTATGCTTTGTTATAGATATTGCCATTTTTGAATCTATAAATCAGTGCAAGTGTAATTAAACAAGAAAAGTAATGGAATAAAAAATAGTTTTAGATGCAGCTCACTGGTGGATTGTGCTTTTTAGAACAGGTTTCTGGGGACCACATGTGGTCCTCGGGGGCTACTAAGTGCCCACGGGCACCATGTTGGTGACCCCTGTTCTAGGGAATTCTTAATCTCTTAGAGATGGCTTCCAATTTTCTTCCAAAATGTAACTTATTAAAAATATTAAGAAAAAATTCTTACTATTTTCTTAAAGGGCAATAGGCATCACTGCTCAGGGTGCTATTCCACCCGGGAGAGACTCAAACACTTGGAAAAAATAAACTCATTGCTTTCAGTGCCCCGAATGAGTTTCCTTTTGCTTGCTCGCAAGTGTTGTGTCCTTGTAAACCGAATGTGCCTCTGAAGAAGAAACAAAAAGCTGATGTTAGCAAAGGATTTTTAGATTCCCAATTTGATGCTGAAGAATACTGTTTAGTTCTTTTTAAAGATAATTTTGTAATGCTTTTGAGCATTAGGTTTACATATTTATTTTTATACATTTATACTTAAAATGTCTTCATTGAGAGAAAAGTGGAGTCGAAGTCAAATTCTTTGTGTACTCAAACTAGGCCAAAAAAGCCAATTCAGAAAATGACTTGTCAGACCTGAATTGTTTTGCACTGGACATAGGTAATCTAAAACATAGTTGGAAACTTATTAAACATTTATTCTCTTACTGAAAACACACACACACTCGATCCCTTGCTTTTTGCTTTAGGACAATTTTATTTTACTTTTTTTTTTTAACACACCGATGACAGATTTTTTAAAATTTTGTTTTAATTTTAGACCATTACTCTATATTTATGGAAAAATGAATAAGTGGGTATCAAGAACAGAATAAAATGTTCCAAGGATGGCATTTTTACAAGAATAACGTCCTAGGCCTGGGTGTAAAATGAGTAAAAGAGCAGCCAGTGTTGAACTATGGAATAATCTTAGAAAATATACACCAGAATTACTTAAAAAAAACTGCAAGGAGACACCTCAAGTAATAGATGACTAAATTGGACTTGTCATGAAACATTTTCATTACATCATACCTGTACGCCTCTGAAGGACACAAAATAGCTGCCAATTTGAGCTTTTTTCCAAAACAACCTCAAGACTGGACTTATGTCCCTTCACATACTTGGGAGGGTTGGTTTTGTCAATCTCTACCTTTCCCTTATAATACGGTTGAGGTAAAGTACTTGCTATAATTCCCAGTGATCTCGTAAATCTGCTTTAACTCCCTGCTTGAGCCCATTTCTGGGCTGGTGAAATCCAAGTCCCCACAAAAGCACATCCTTGCAGCTTTCCCACTGGTCCAACTAGCATTCTTCACATACTTTCCACAAAGATTTCTGGGAGTTGGAGTTTCAGGCTCGCGCCCTACAACACTGCACTCCTTAAAGCCAGTCAAGAAACACCCAACCACGGCCGCTTCGACACAAACAAGGAGACTTTTAGGCGGTTCTTGACACGCTGCTCATCTGAAGGAGGTGTCTCTGTATGAAAAAGGAAAGGGGGAGCTGGGAAACAAAGGCTCTCTGTTGAGATTTGTCAGTCAGGAATGTTTCAGGTCACCGAAAGTCATCAAGTCAACGAGTGTACTGATGAGTTCAGGTGATTGGAGTATGAAACAGACATCAAGCTTGCTCTTCCTTGAGGGCTGAGGCTGATGACTGCCTTGGGTGAGCAGACAGACAGGGTTATTACTGGTTCAGCACAGGCTGCTGGTCTGGTGACACCAAACTCCTCTGAAACAGAAAAAAAAACCCGGAAAGGCTGAGGCTGCTGTCTACCTCCCTGTCAAAACACTGTCAGACTCGGCGCGTTGGAGGGACATCATTAAAGTGGCCCACGCGTTCATATTGACGGGTGTTGCTCACACCCGCGTCTCAGGAGGCCACGACTCCTGCTAAATCTCAGCTGATTTCCAGCTAATTTATTCACATCGAGCAGGAATCTGATTAAACGGAGGGAAGAAGGAATACACCCGCGGTCTTCATCAGCAGAGGTCTGCCCTCCTTTTCAGCACGGCTGACATCTCCATGTGCGTTCATAGTTTAGAGAGTCAACTTGTTGAATTAGCGCGTGTGTGTGTGTGTGTGTGTGTGTGTGTGTGTGTGTGTGTGTGTGTGTGTGTGTGTGTGTGTGTGTGTCTGTAATCCCACTACCTCCGGGCCTCCAGCCTACCTACCTATCTCTGGGGTCAATCCACGAAGTTTGCCGGGTGTTGTGGTCGATAAAAAACACTCTCCCGTCGTAATCTCGGGCTTCCTCCCAGCCCGCGGGCAGCGGCAGCTCCGAGCTCTCCCGCCGCTTACCGCCGCTGACCCACGGCATGTCGTCGAGACGGTGAGTCGGGCTGAAGCCCCCCCCCCCCTGCCCTGCTTTCTTTTAATCCCCCCCACCCCCCCGGAAAGAAAATGAGTCGTCGGTCTTCACTGCATTACAAGCGACCTCCACCTCGACGCGCGGGGGAAGAGAAGCGTAAAAGCAGGGACTTGCACCGAGGTTGTCCGCTGAAAGCGTCCCGCGGGAGAAACATCCACTTTCTCCCCCTACAACCCCCCTGAAAGCAGTCCAGCGGCGCTCTCACGGTCCTCCATGTTCGCCTCCTCCACCATATTTCATTCCTTCGTGTCCATATTAGGGGCCGGATTTGCATAAACGCTCAGACGTCCTCCACCTCCGTCCAATGGGGGAAACGCTGGGAGTGTGGGCTCCCATTAAAACTAATTACTACACCCCAAACAGAGGCTTTAAAACGGCTTCAGAGTGCCGCTCCACGGAGGTTTCACCCGGAAAACGGCGGAAGATGCAAACAATTCTCATTTAGGAGGGGGGAAAAAGTTCAAGAAAAAGTTTTTACTTATTGGCAGGCTAAGTATCAAACAACCGTATTTTACATTCACATAAAAACAATTATTTTACTATTAAGATCAAAAAATAAACAATTGCATCTAAAAACAAGAAACTGATTTAAACGCACGGACACCTCCCACTGAGTGCCGCCGTGAACGCGGGCGTATTGCAGCGGTACAACAGCGCCACCTTGTGTCTCTGATGCGAATAGCATCTCCATCGAGTCAGCTTGTTCGTTTCTCTGCTGTATGTCCGTCATGTAGACGGTCACTCATGCAAATTCTTTTCCTTATATGAATTTAACAGAGAAAATGTTTGAATGAGCTGTCACATTTATTTATTTGATATTTGTGCCGAGTGGAATACAATTGAACATACTTTTTTTTTTCACTCATTTAAGTCAAAAGTGACACTGATATGTACATCGTAGATTCATTGTGCACATAGATAATTATATATTTCAGCACGTGTTTCTGTTTTGATGATTACATTTGACAGCTGACGGAAATGTGAAAATTCAGTTTCTACAGCAAATTCAAAATATCACACAGGATCAACTAAAAGACTGATTTTTTTCACAACCAAGGGGAATGCTGTTCTCTCCACAGTTTGTCGTTGACACCATGCAAGGAAAGTAGCCAAAGCTACAAAAAGTTGAATGAAGGCAAACGATGTGGTAGAAAATGAGGGATAAATGGGTGGTTTTTCTTTCCACTGTCGCCTCATGCTTGCTGAGTATGAGGGATTGCTGCAAAGCCATGGACAATGCAGACCACTCTCCCTGTAGCTCTACGCTTCTTCAGGAGTGAATGCTGCTTGTCGGGACTTTGAAGCAATCAACTGGTTTCCTTATATAGGAGATTGTTGACCAATCTGTATAATCTGATTGATTTTGACTTTGTAAAGTGCCTCGAGATGACATGTTTCATGAATTGGCGCTGTATAAATAAAATTGAATTGAATTGAATTGGATTGAATTGAAATGCAACCTCAGAGGATTGTGGACACAGACCCATTCATGAGTTTAGGAGAGATTAGAAAGATATAAAGGCAGTGAGAGCCATCACACCAAACCTGTCCGGGGCATGGGCCACTTTCACCGTGTTAGGTCACTCATGGGACAATATCAGAAGCATCTTAAAAGGACTAAGGAGATAGGGGACTGGGTTGTTGCTCAGTAGTCCAAAAGCTGCATTTACAGATGAAATCAAATTTAAGTAGGAAACAAAGGTTCCAGAGTCTGAACGAAGAGCAGAGAGGCACAGAGCCCACGCTGCTTTAAGTCCAGTGAGAAGTTTCCATAGTTAATGTCGTATCATACCATTCATGGTACACTGTGTTCTGAGGTCCGCAGTCTGACGCAGCCCTCCACGAGGCAATTTTAGAGCATATCAAGCTTTCTTCTGATGACAAGCGTTGTGGAGATGCTGATTTCATTTCCCAGCACGTCTGTGTTGGATTGGCTGCAAACTGGTGTTGTAAACTCCCTAGAGCAGGGGCCTGCACCGTTTACAGTCTAAAGAGCCATTTTGCCTACAGTCCACTTGAATGAAACTCGTTCAGAGCCACAAATGTTGCCTAGCCTTTTAAAAAAAAAGACAAGTTATAATTTTTGATAAAGATCTACTGTAGGAAATATGTTGTCATCATTAAAGTAACGCCCCTTTATTTATCCATACACGTGGCAGTCTATTTTGAGGTTAAAAAAAGCCTTCAACAGTGCCACAACTGGATTTCCTCCATGCTATGCCGCATTGATGCAGTGAGTCATGCACAAGGAGCCCCAACCAGGTATTAAGTGTGTATTCTGTACAGTACATGGAATTTGCTTTTTAGTAGGTCAGTACGGGTGAAAAGCTTTTTTTTATTGCTCTAATGTAATATTCTAATTGTCTGAGAAACTGAATTTAAGTTTTTGACTAGTTGAATGGTTCAAGGTAAGCTGTAAATCGCAATCTTTAAAATTAACCGGATTAAACACTTCTCTGTTAAGTCACATCTACGAAAATCCCACCTGGTGATCCTGATTGGCTTGTCTATTTTATGTGGTATTGAAATCCCTCCCAATGGCAGCGATTCCAGCTGGATGCGTGGAGCCCCGTGGAGCTCTGCGGAACCACATCCATCTGCTGAGAGTCAGGTTAGCATTTAGCTACATCAACCTTCCCATCAACTCTGACCAGTCTCCTCGTCATTGGTGAAGAATAACTTTGCCAATAGGTCCCCAGCTCACGCTGCCACCACCATGTTTCACAGTGGGGACGGGTTCATGGTGCTGTACAGTGCTAGTAGACACAGCAGCCAACACAAAACATGCAGGACAGGGGCACTTGAAGACCAGGGTTGGGGAACCACTGCTTCAGAAGGCCTGTGGCAAACTTTAAACATACCGTAGATTAGTTACAAAGTGGGTTAAGGACCACAAGAGGGCCTACAAACCTGACTCGGTTACATCAGTTCTGTCAGGAGGAATGGCCCAAAATTTCAGCTAACTGTGGTGAGGAGCTTATGTAAGGACACCCAAACCGTCTGACACATGCACTGCAAAAACGGATCTAAAAATAAGTAAAATGTTCTTAAAATGAGTGTATTTCCTTGATTTGAGCAGGTAAATAAGATGATTTGCCAATGGAATGAGATTTTTCCATTTAAAATAGGAACAACTCATCTCCATCATCTTATTTTAAGTGCAGGATGTCTAATTATCTTATTTTAGGGGTCAAAATACTCATTCCATTGGCAGATAATCTTATTTACCTGCTCAAATCAAGGGTAAATACACTCATTTTAAGAACATTTTACTTATTTTTAGATCCGTTTTTGCAGTGTGCAGGACATCCAAAAGGCAAATCTGCCAAATACTGAGAATGTGTTTAAATGTCTGAATCTGACGAAATAGTTTAGAAAAATCTAAACAAATAAAAATAAAATCATCCCTTTATCCTGTAATTTAGAAAATATGAGTAACTTTTTCAATTATAACTGACATAAAACAGGAAAAGTTTAGTCTGGTTTAATGTCAGGCAGTGACAGTGCAAAACAGTGGGTCTTTATACAGTGTACGCAAACATCAGATCTTTGTGTGTATTTGGTCTTCACGGACGTGGGAGCAAACAGAGGAAATCCCACATGTTTGTCGGCCTCGTGTGAGTGACTGCAGGAACTGCATTGACACCGATGCCACCCGCTTCCTCACAGTTTTCCCCAAGTCTCTGTTACAGCAACAACAAAAAAAAACCTACTCAATTTATAGAGAAGCACAAGAGGAATCAACAAAGAAGGGGGGTTCTTCTCTCCACTCTTTACTTCAAACACCGAGGAAAGTTTCTTCTGAAGTTGTCCCCCCTCACACTGTTCGAATACAAACAGAAGCTTCCTCTTTCCCTCCACCAGGAGATTGATTTTGTGACGTTCTGTCCGCGTCTTTGTCGGGACATCAGAACGCTCAGCTGGGGATTTTATTGCCTTTTTGTTTGCGGTTCGAACAATGTTCTTAAGAACGGGAAACATTTTCTCACATCTCGGCTTTGATCTGCAGCCTCCTACGATTGTTTCCCACAGGCTCTGCAGTGTTCGTAAAAGACGAGACAATAAGCCGCTCTGTTGTTTCACATTCAGTCACATGCAAGGCTGACTGTAAAAGCAGATAGCCCGAACGGATGAAATCGACTAACTGTGCAACCCAGTTCTGTTGCTCTTGCACAGCATTGATGCTTAAGCTTGTGCATGTTGCTCTCTCATCCTATGTCCGCTTGCTCTTTACTGGATCCCTCTTAGAGGGCTTTTTACGTCTGGAACCAGGTTCCTCTCACATCTACGGGACAAACTGTTTAGCTGTCCGTCCTCTGGCATTCATGCGTGTCTGAATCAAAACCCACAGGATGCAAAGACAGACCTCCCTGCTGTGGTACAGATGAATATCCTGTCCTCGTTTAATGATCTCTCGCGTGGCTTGCAATCTGGGGACGTGTCCGGACAATGGCTTCATCCAAACGAAGCCATCCCCGCCGCTGCTCCGGCTGCCCGTTGGCATGGTGGCGGGATCACAAAGGGGGAGGGTCCATGCAAGCCCCCTCTCCTCCCTGCATCAGAAGATGTGTGCTCCTCTGAGTGGAGGGCGTTTGTGAACTAGCTGCGCGCCCTGAGCCAGAGCAGTCAGCTCCAATTATCAGGCGCTTTGAGCAGCCGCCGTCCCGACCGGACTCCAAGAGGCCTCCGCATCCCACACGCAGCCGGTGAAGGGGAACTCTCATGGAGCTCTTGAGCATGGAGGCCAGAGAGTCAGGGAGCGGCATGGACTCGCCCGCCTGCGTTCTGGAGCTGCTGGGAATGCTGGTCTACGTCGGGGCATGGCTCTGCGCTTTGGCCTGCACCATCCTGCCGCAGTGGCTGACCATGTCCACCTCTCTGTTGCCCATAGAGAGCTACGATTTGGGACTGTGGGAGACCTGCGTGGTCCAGGACACCGGCGGCATGGAGTGCAGATCCTACGACAGCCTGCTGGGCCTCTCCAGTGACCTGAAACTGGCCCGCATCCTGATGTGCACCGCCCTCGCTCTGGGCTTGCTGGGATTTCTTGTGGCCATACCTGGGCTTCACCTGATCAACAGCTGCGAACACTACAGCGGCCGTCAGACCAAGAGGACCCTAATCATCACAGGAGGGGTGCTGGGGATGATGTCTGGGGTGCTCTGTCTGGTCCCCGTGTCCTACATCGCACATTTGACGGTGATGCATTTCTTTGACACCAAGGTGCCCGACGTGGTGCCTCGGTGGGAGTTTGGAGACGCTTTATTCTGCGGCTGGGCGGCAGGATTCCTCTTCGTGGTGGCCGGGCTGACCATGGTGACCTCCAACCGGTGCTCTCAGGTGGAGCGGGACCCCGTGCCACAGAGGAGGTACCGGGTGAAGAGCATGGACCATCCTCTCAGAAAGCGCCCAGAGTATGTTTAATGAACAGAAGAGCACGATCACCTGTAGAGCTGCACTTGAAACTGCTTGGCACCAATGATGTAAATTATATATATATATATGACATGCAAGGTAATGTATAATGGCTAGTTTAGCCAACAAAGGGCTTTCATTATAATGTTTTAGCTATTTTAAATGACTCACATGCACAATCAGACACCGCATTACAAGATGACCTGCTGTGATTAGTACAAGTGAATATTTCTTGTGAGGGGAGGTTTTATAAAATGCATTGTATCAATGGATGGCTATCATTTACCATTTCCAAAATGAAAAATAAACTATCAAAACCTTTCGCTAGGCTTGCTGTTAATGTCTTTGACTCTAAAGTGGAGATCCTTTCCTAAAACCCTTTTCTTTTCTGTCTGGATTGCTCATCAGCTGTATCCTCCAGTAGGTTGTGCTGATTCAGATGAGGTGTAAGGGTAAGCATTCTGTCCTGGTAGAAAGTTCTCGCCTGAAATTTGTATATGCGTTCTTTGAAATGTGTCTTTGCATAAATCTAGCTGTGTTTAAGAATTTGGCCCGGTTTGTGTGACGTTTTTTTTATAAGCTTTTTAAACTTGAACAACATATGTTCCTTTTAACAGTTTTTGTCGCAACAGACTACCAGCAAAAATGCTTTTTTCTCTTTTCAAAAATTGACAAAAGATTGAATTCTCTATTTCTATGGGTATTCCCTGATGTAAAAATCACTACACAATTTCATATTTAATTGTTTACCTCTGGGTGAAGATATGTTCACACTCACTGTAAATTTACCAATTTTCACATGGGATGGAAAATTTTCTTTGTATTCCTTTCATGGGATGAAAAAGAAAACCAACTTTTCTTTTCATCCCATGTGATGAGAGATAAGCTTCTACAAATGGAACTTTTTCATTAAAAAAAATCCTTACTATTTGTAACTTGGGGAAGCCAAAAGCTTGTAATTGTATTCATTAAAAAGGGAGAAAATGTAGAGGCATAAAGTCACTTGAAGAATGATGCCCTCCCAACACATTTCCTCTTTTTTTACTTTTTTGTCTCACATCTCTACATTACAAAATGATCCAGGTCAAGAGCAGCCTGCAGAGCTGTGGATGTTGTTCTGGGTTCCTTTCTGACATTCTGAATGAGCCGTCGATGCATTGTTAGACTAATTATGGTGGGTCAGCCACTGCTGGAAAGGTTTGTCACTGTTCCAGGTCAACTTGTTTCACATTTGTCCTTGTCTTCTTTAGATCAAGACACGTTATGTTGGGTTTTAAAAAAAATAATCTTTTCCCCTACTTCGTGTTATCAGACAGGTTCTATTTAAGTGTGTTTTCTTGGTTCTACGGCTATGACAGTAATGGGGCCTGGGAGTGTCTCTAAAAAATGTTGCAAACACAGCTAGTTCATGATTTAACCAGGAAATAACATTTGCTCTTGACAAAGGAAATCTGAAAACTGCTTTTTGTGTTTAATCAGACCACCTGACATTAAAATTAGTTTGATCGTCTGATACATTTGAGTACAACAAAACAGAGAAAACAAGTTAATCTTTTAAAAAGGCACTTTTTTGCAGCAGAAACGTCCCCCCCCCGTCCCCCCCCCTCCCCCCCCTCCCAAGGCTTAAGTTTGTGTTGGTAAAATCCCAAAGGACCCGAGGCTGCATGGAGTAGTGTCGTGATTCGTGGCCTGTTATGTCAGAGCTTTAGGCACTGGCTAAACCTCAGTCACCCTCAGACGAGCGGTCTAGTGGGGGGCCAAAGGGACTAAAAACAGCCGTCAGGTGTCTGTGGCGGTGGAAACTCAGCTTGAGGCTAATTCCATTAGATTTCCTGGTCACTCACAGAGCTAAGCTGTGTTTAATGAATACTTCAATGGTCGAAGAATGTAGCACACGTTGACATAATTACACAAATTTGCCAAGGGTCAGAGTGTGTCACCGCTCACTGTTGTCCGAACTCCGGTCCGCGCTGCTCAGACACACACAGGTAGAGTGGACAATATTTGACCCTTTTTATTCTATCAGTTGTACTTTTGGAGGCGTCAGCTCTTACAGAATGAAGCTAATAAGAGATAATGATGTTGTCACAGCAGCTCGTCTCCTCGAGGGGCCCGAGGTGGGACAGACTTTACTTCTAAGCCACTTACATTCGTTCTTTTGAGCCTCTAAGAGCCAGAGGCGCTTGGAGCAGATTGAGAGATTGCATTATAACATCTGATACCCCATTTACACATTTCTGTATGTATTTTTGGTTTAAGCAGTTTTGGTCCCCATTAACTACGTGGCCTAAGCTGACATTTGTGTTTTATTTTGATCATAACAACTACCTCAGTTAATTTTTGTTAAGTTTTCAACTCTATGTGCGATTTATTTATTCCGCATTACTTCATTCTGGGGTTGGGAGGCACGCCAGCACACCAGCAGCAGAAGAAGGAGCTCATCCATTGAGCCATTTGTGCAAGAATCGCCCCTTTCCCTTGTTAGTTCATAAATTAACGGTAAATAACCAATAAAGCTGGGCTAAATTTCATGAGCTACATCCAAACCTGAAAACTGCTGCACCTGTAGAATCAGGAAATCACTTACATAAGGAGAACCCATGGGCAACTTGAAGTAGATTAGACCATCTCATAAAGCAAAACACCATAAGAAGAAATGCGATAGAGCAAAATCCTTTTCACAGCACTATATTTTTTTATTTGTCATTTTTATCTATTAAATGTATTTATTATTTTATTTATTTGTTTATTTATTTGTCCAGAAAACGATTGAATGATTGTCAGGTACTATAACAAGATTAGTGTTCATAACTCCATCAGGCTAACTGGTTATCATGTAACATGTCAACCAAAACAATCTGAAGCAACTCTTTACCTCTCCACTGAGTTAACAACTACACGTGAAAGGACATTTAACATTCATTAAAGGGGGAAACATTAACATGGGAGATAACACTAACAACAGGTTGCCACATATGTCACAAATGGACTTTGTGCTGGCCACGGATTTATTACAACTAAAGAAAAAAAACACAACCTAATCCACTTATCGATGCAAAGGGCAATAATCAAGAATGCTGAAGCCATAGTGATTAAACTGATTAAAAATTATTATCTCTGAGAAGCCAAAAGCAAAGTTGTCCCAGTTCATTGTTTTGAGGTCATCTGAATCTAAGAGGGAAGTGGAAAGTTTCCACCAGGACAATTTGTCTGAGTAAGGTATAAGACCATGAGTAGCAAGCAAGATGCTTTATGGTCCAACATGTGTTGTTGTTCACCATCTTCTTGAAACAGGGTTGAGTTCTCCAACATTGTTCCTTCCACCAGGCCCGCCGTATTAAGACAATGTGGTGCCCCTGGGCACTATACCTCAAAGCCCCCCCACCCCCCTCCCCCCCCCCTTACCCGTGCTGTCCTCTGGTCAAAAACATCAGACATAATCGAGGGAATTTCTGTAATGTAATTTACTATTTACTAACTTACACAACTACATGTAGGCATATGAGCAGTGAGCAATATTCAAATATCTCATTTTAAAATGTTGAAATCAAAAAAATCTCGATTTATTTATCATTTATTATTATTGTGACATCAGTGTTCACAAAACGAATAATGCATGGTCTTTCAACAATTTCAAGTAAATAATATAACAATTTATGAAAAATTTATTTTTAAAGCATGTGTCATATGGTGCCCCCCCCATGGTTGGTGCCCCCGGGCACTGGCCCACTGGCCCTTATGGATAATCCGGCCCTGCTTCCACTGCCACCGATGACAGTCACATCTTGTTCAGAACACGTTGCTGCTCAGGCCATCAGGAAAGGAAAGGAGGGGGGGGGGGGGGGGGGGGGGGTTCTTGTCAGCAACAGAGTTTTGAAAGTCCTGAAGGTTCCTCACTTTGAATTCCTAATTGGGTAAAATTCGTGGATGAAGATGCTTAAGGCTTAAACACACACCAGACACGTGGCAAACAAAAAATAACTCAACTTAGTGTAGTATATGATGCGAGTAAACATTTAGCGACACCGCGGTCCCAACAGGGCGATCCTTGTTGGTTCCTGGTTCTGTCTGTCACTGGTTAAACACAGAGCAGCCCCTCCCTCCTTTCCCTCAGACGAAGAGAAGGAGAGGGGTCATCACAAGGGACTGATTAGCCAATGAGGAGCTTTTGTTGGTGCAACTACGGCAATGAGTGGAGGGGGGAGGAAATAGAATATAACAAAATTTGTTGTATGACGTTTGAGGCACAAAGCTTGTCCAAATGCAGAGCATCAGTTTGGAATGCCTGACTGTAGGATCACTTAAAAACTTATAAAATCCAAATGGACAGCCAAAGCTGGCAGGAAATAAAGGGGTGGGATGTTTTACATTTGGAACTGTCTCTACAATCATTTAGCATTGTGTTTTACTTTGATTACACCACTGTACATTATTTATTTGTTGCTGCTTTGTTGTCACTCAGCTACTTTTTGCTTACTTCCACATGAATTCCTTCTCTCGTTTTTCCCTGAAAATGAAAAATAAACAAGGATGGTAAAATTTGATCAAATATTACCGTCAAACCTTAATTACTAACACTTTCTTTTTTCTTCTTTTGATGGATTTGTAGGAATAATGACACAGTTCTGCATTTATTTCATCCCCCACGCTGCAGGGAGGGTCTGCTGTCTCCCAGTGTGGAGGCTATTAGCTGCAGGAAGGACCCAAAATCAACTGTGGCCACTCTCCTGTGGGTTGCCATGTGTTTTCCAGCCCCTATGAGGTTGGGCAGTGTCGCAACTAAAAGGAAATAACATGTCTTCTTCATGACAGATTATGGCCTAAATACATCCGAATGCAAACAAACAAACTTAATCTGCTTTCTGTTGAAAATTGGCCCGAACGTATCACAAGCTGCGGAAATGACTGGGTGAGACACGGTCCCACGTCTCCACACGTTAAAAGTTGTCTTTTATCTTTGACTGAGACCTGAAAAACGTACTGCATCTCAGCTGTGAGGTGTTTTCAGATGTGATGATTTATGCAGCACGTTGTCATTTTGTCCCTTTTGTCACAGAGTATTTTAAGAACATCAGTTTTAAAAGAGATCCATACGTCACACCGACTGTTTCAATAGACAGGATCCTTTAGCGCAGCGCGACAGTGTAATTGTAGAGAGATTTTTCTTGGTGGCTGTTATAAACAGACAAACACATCATTTAACAGTGGCTTTTAAAGAGGAAAAAGTTGTGTTAGAGCCATTAATAGAAAATATTTAAGTTATTTGTATGATGGTTTGCTTTTCATTTTTATCATATTCAGTTAAAAGATTTGTTCAGGCCATTTTATTGTGAAGTTTAGTTTTACTTTGAAAGGCTTGCTTCCCGTCGAGCCGTATATTGTATTATAAAAAACTATGGATGGATTATCTAGCCACGGAGCAATACAGTTTTACCGTGTAAACTGTGGATGACTTGGAAAAGGAAGAACTTCCTTTTTTAGAGATAAAGAATTTTTTTGTTAAAATTCCCAGTTTGCACACGTCCTTTACTTCCCGTGTCTAAGGAATGACACTGAAATTTGGATCTCTTGACATAACAAGTCCCTTTTTAAAATAAAGTATAATAATTAAAGGCTACCATTTTGTAGAATATTCTTGTATTTTACTTTTACTTGTTCCCATGTTCTAGTGGGTCCTGTGGAGGCTCTGATATAAAAGAACAAAGTAAATATGAAATTATTAAAGTGCAAAAATTCATACTGTAGAAAGTGATAGAAACATCTAACATGGAAAATATTTACGCATTCATTTGTCTGCTACTTTTTGCCAGCCCTCTCTCCTGGCTTTAATAGATTTTGAGGTGTTTTAATTAATGACTCAAATTCGGCATAACCTTCCATTAAAAGCTCGTGTTCTGCTTGGGAGAAAAACTGTGGGCGTTCTTTGGCCATGCTGAACAGCCAATAGCAGCGTTGCTGATCATTGTTTCTACTATCGATACATTTCCCCTTTTAAACAAACGCATGAACGCGCAGTTGTCTCAGATAACTCAATCCAGCCATACTAATCGTAAACAACAGGTGTGTTCGAAGAACCCAATTAGCCGAATCATGGATAGCCGGATGAAATCATCTTGGATGTGTCATTTGATCTCGGATGTTTTAAGCAACGTACAAAGAACGGGCCCTGGTTTTCTACAATGCTTGTCTCCCTGCTCCAGCAAAACCTAATTTAAATGGTTGTGCTTCCTAACCCTAACCCTAACCCAACAGGGAAACACTGAAACATGCGGCACTTCAGGGCCAGGGTTGGGAGCCACGGTTTTATAAGCATAGGCTGCATATGAATGACAGTCCTAAGTATATATGAATATAAATATATGAATATTCCCAATTATTAACCATTGGGAGGAGTTTTATGTCACAGCAAGAAAACAGTTTACATGAACCACATTTTAAGGATGATTCCAGAATTTATTTCAATATTGTCCAAAATACTTGTCCACGGATCTCCAAAGTGAGGCCTGTGGGCCGTTTGTGACCCTTGGATTTATTTTCTTATTCTTTCAAGAGATGATCAATTAGATTGCTTTTTTTTTTTTTTTACATTTCAAGAGATGGTGCAACATCTGAGGGCCAGCACAGGTTGTTGATGCAGATGGACACTTTTTAAAAAAGTGTTTTTTAAAGTGGGATTTGGATTGATAAGTCTTCTTAAAATAATAACGGTTAGGTCCAACACTATTTGTCGTTTGTTAATCATGTTTTTTATTTTAATCTCATTGTGAAAAGGGCCACAATCGTTCAGCAACGTGGTCGCATCCATTCATTAAACTTAGAAATACAATAAACACAGACTGCTGTCTACGACGTCACATCGTCTTCTGTGCCTCCTGGTCAGTGCAGGGCCATGTGCTCTTCACACTGAGGTCTGATGGTGATTGCATTAAATCATAGCATGAACAACCTTGTACAAGAAACAGATCTCAGCAAAAAAAAGAAAAGAAAAAAGAAATCACAAAGGGAATGTTGAACATTAAGACCTGTGGTGTCAAGTTGGAGATTTATCTAAAGCAGGTAGGATAATACCTTCTTATAACCTCTTAACAGAACCCCAACTTCAAAAAACAAAACAGCAAATTTTTAGAGTTGACCTATTATGAGAAATTCACTTTTTACACGTTTTTGTACTTGCATTTGGGTCTCAGCTGCTTTTAGAAACAGTCTAAGTGCTAAAAACCCATCCAGCTGTTTTTTTGGCAATAAGTAAACGTTTTGTTGGTGTCTGAAAAACAACCCGTTTCAAAAACCTCCTGATTATTACGTCACAATCAGTGGGCAATGCCCCTCGCCTAACACCAGGGGTTGTTAGGTGTTCTAGGCAGCTGAGAAGATATAACAGGATTGTTTTACTCTGCAGAAATGTGGCTTTCATCGTAGCTCTGGAACGCTCTCTAAGCTAGCCCTGCAGAAATAAGCTGCTTACTCACCTTTGCTGCATCTCTGCTGGCCGTACATTTCAGGTAAGCTGTAGTCGTTGTGTCATGTCAACGTGTACTGGCGACGCTACACGCTGTCCGGAGAGGTGGAGGAAGAAATGCAATTTTACGCTCGTTATGGGAATATCTGGGAAGATGCCAACAGCGGGAACAGTCCATCAGTCATGTCAAGTAAATGTTCTTTATGTCAGAACTTATTTAGCAAATGTTTCCATCTCCCGTTTTCCACGTTGTCTCTGTTTTTTTTTTTTTTTTGCGAAATTCAAAAACCATCTCAAACGAGTGTGAAAACGTTTTTGTGAAATTGAGGTAGTTATTTTTAGTTTTGCTGTTTCCATTAACCTTTTCTAAAATGCACATTAAAAAAACATTGATGGAAACACGGCTAATGAGTTGGGGGGTGTGGCCTGCTACAACGTATTTGCATAAAAGTGAAAGAGCCCTAAAAAGATTATTCTGAAAGTTTAAAATAGACAAAACTGAGGAGGTAAAAAATCTCATTAATTGAGGATACCTTTTTGCAAAAATAGTCCACAGAACTATGCTAATCCGTTTAAAGGGAAACATAACAGAGCACCTTTAAGACACGGTTAGATCCAAAGACTTGTAAAGAAACATCAATTGGTTTGGAAAGTTGGAGGAGTTCCTCTAACAGGAGATATTATCATATTATTACTCTTTACAGATAAAAAGCTTTTTCTCTGCTTTTTCAGATCCGAATGGTTGAAAACATCTGGCCAATCTTCAATCAGGTCATTTTATGGGAACATTGAACAGCTCCTACCAAAGTAGCAATAGCTATTTTCCACCACTGCAGTAAATCATATGTGATCTTGATCTGTGTGGATGATGGCACTAATCTTACAAGAACATAAAAGACGAGTTTGGGAGAGCTCAACAGCTCGTCCGCCCTCAGCTGTACCACCACTTATCTCACTTTGGTCTTATTTACTGCGCAAAAATGCCGACATCTCAGCAAGACTATCATCCAATTTGTTGACTTGAGGGAAAATATCCAACATTATGCTTTGTATCATGTGGATCAATCATCTGAGTTGCTTTTATTGTTCTGGCAGTGCTTTATTACAGAAGGGTTTGATGACTAAGCAGGTCAGATTAGATAGGCCTGGACAAACTGTGTGTATTATGCAAGTTATCTGCAGAGAGGAGTATACATTACAGGAAGGGAGCTAAAGGCAAAGAGCATGGATTTGATATATAACGGGTTGAATAGCTTTCCCAAATATGTAGTCTACAGGAATGTTCTTGAGCAATTATAATAATAGGTAAAATTTCTACGTCTGTCGCAAAAAGCCCCTCAGGGTCACAGCAGTTCCAGGCAGTAATCCACTCTGTGTTTTTAAATGAGCTGTGCTCGACTGACGTGAAGTCAAGAGGAGCTTTTGTTTTTCACCCGCCTGCCTCCTCCAGAGAGGTGCAACAAGCTACTGGACCAGTGTGTGTGTGTGTGTGTGTGTGTGTGTGTGTGTGTGTGTGTGTGTTTGTGTGCATGCATGCCTTGCAACAATCACCCCCAGTAAGGCGGGCCTCTCTCCATACTCACATGCCTGCTTTCATCCTACGCAGGTTACACCAGCGGGGCCACGAGTCAACCTGACTTACTGATACCCTTTCTCACATGGAGGCTGTCAGAAACCCACACCTTGACATGTCAACGCCGCTTCCCCCAGGCCTGCGCTGTGGTAACAGTGATCAGACACTGGCTGATGATGACAGTCCGTGATAACGCAGCAGAAATATAGTTAACTATCTGATAAGAATCTGTCCATGACCTTCAGCCCTATCCACCCAGAGGAGCAACAAAAGATGTCACATGTAACGTTTATTTACATATAAAGACTACTCTCTAAAGCTACTCTCTCTCCGTGGTGATGAAACATTTCTTTATATTTTAACCACATGACGGCCCGTCCTGCAGTGATCATCAGAGGTAGGTTCATGTTCTCGGTTCAACACAAGCATCTTTCGACTTTTTTGTTGTTTTTAAAGAAAAATACGATACATAATTGTGTTAACATTTTGTTTTGATGAATAAACTTTAAAATCAGATGTTTGAAGTAATCCATCTACATATTAATTCTTACTTTTCCTTATTCCTATTTTATCATATATTTAAGGAGGGATTTACTTGTGACACTTATCAAAAGCTGGCTGATATGGGGGGGGGGGGGGGGGGGGGGGTGCGGGAAAGGGCCACAGGTCGGAGTATATTATATTAGATTTTTTTGTGATGTTGGTTTTCATCACTTATCTGAGCTTTAGAATCTAAACTTTTTATAATTTAGATTTCCACGTTGAATGTGTCACCACCACGATGTGTTTCCAAGGAACATCATCTATCCATGTAATTTTCTCATGCTTATTCTTGGTTAACTCATTATTTCTTTTTGTTTGTTTGTTTTCTATAGTGTCTTGATATTATCTTATGGAAAGCTCTCGCTGATCTCGTTGTGTATGAAATATACAAAATTATTGTATATAGAAAACAGCAATTGTTTTGCGATATACTACATCTCTACCAGCTTTGCTCATCTGGAGAATTATATTATGCTCATTCCTGCTTGCAAAATGGCTCCTTTAGTCACACTGAAGGGAGAGACCCTGTGAACCTCAGTTTTCATGTTTGCCACAAATTATCCTATTGATTCAGGCCCGAACTTTGACTAGGCCGCTTTAGGATGTGAAACAGGCTTTGATTTAAACCATTACATTGTAGATCTAGCTGTATGTTTCTGGTTGAGCTACAGGGTGAGCCATCATGACAGTCTCAAGTCTTTTGCAGCTTTTAACTGTCCTCTGGGGCCATTCACCTTCCTGTCAAATATGAACAACTTTGACCGGCCCTGTTGAATTAAAGCATCCTGACAGCACGGTGCTGCCATGTGCACGACCATGTGTTTGCAGCTGACCAATGGACCGAACACATGGACTTAACAGTGCTCCATGAAATGTTCAAAGCTTGGGTTTATCTCTGCTTTAAACTTCTCTATGGTTTTCTGTCTGCTGTGTTTGTTGGTCTTCAAGATGCAATTTGTTTACTAATGTTCTCTGACAGAACATCTAGATTTATGCCATCAGATAGATCAATGAAATACATTGAAGTTTGTAGTTTTAGGGTAAAAAAAAAAATAAACCCATGAGGGTTCACAGGATACAAATGCGTTTGAAAGACATTGTAAATTTGATGTACTTCATAAATAAACTGGATCCATGGAAGCCTCGTCTTGCTTCTTACTGGGCTCAAATAATCTTTAATCTTACCAACCAGGTTGGTGCCAGACACTACAGCAGGCCAGACCAGGTCTTCAACAAACAACACCTTGATAGGTCAGGTGAACAGAAGAAGACCACAGGAATCAAACAGCCACGCCAAACTAAAAAGAGATAACGTTAAAGTATGTGGCACAAATTCTGACATTCATCAGTGTGCTTGCTGCTATTGTCTTTTTGGAGTTTATTCAGACGGCGGTTCTGAGACTGGCAACTGTCGTGCTGAAGGAAGGTTTCGGTCTTTAACATATAAGACTACGTTGTGCAGAAAGATTCTTGAATCACAAGTTTTTGTTTCTGCAACCAAAAGGATGTAGGCCCATCATGAGATTTCTTCAGCGTGGAACCCCTGATTATCCATCCCTCGGCTGTCTCCATTTGGCAGCTCAGACGTCTTCTGCAGTGTTGTTACTGTCCAGGGACCATTGAGGGGGTCCGGGGTTTGCTCTGGGGACTGCAGCGAATACGTGTAGCAGAGGAAGATCGCCCCACTTACAATCATTAGGATGGAAGAAAAGATGCCAATTCCAATTGCCGCTCCGACGCTCTGCCGGACAGGAGCAGCAGGGAGGTTGAACTCCGGAGGAAAGTCTATGGTGTTGTTCTTCAGAACAGAGCTCATGTTCCACAGCAGAGGCACCAAGGAGAACGCTGCTGTGACCAAATACAGAGCCCCAGCCAGCACAAAACCCATCCTCATGTTCCTGCGGTGTTCCACCGAGAAGTAGGCCATCCTCACGGCCACCGCAGCGCCGATGTTCCCCAACAGGCCAGAGATCACCGCCAGCATCATCAGGACCTGAGCCAAGGGGATCTCGGGCGGGAGGAAGCTGTCCGAGATGCTGATGCTCCGACAGTTCTCAGTCTCTGGAAGGACGTGGCTGTAAAAGCACGCCCTCCAGATTCCCACCCAGGCCACGCCCGAGTTGATGACGGACACGTCGTCCACGTACCAGAGCCGCCACTCGTTGATGCCGATTGTCGTCAGGATGAAGAGCCATGCCAGGAACCCGAAGACAAGTCCCAGGAACTGCAGGTGTGCCGTGTGAGCCAGGTAAATCATTCCTGCGCTGGGTGGCTGCTGATGCTCAAAAAGACTAGAGGCCGCAGACTCCCATTATTGGTGCTAAACAGAAAACACAGTATGCAATGTTTTAAAATCTCACATATACATTTACTCTTCTGCCGCGCAAAAGTCTTCATGCCCCTCGAACTGTTCCACATTTTGTCAGGTTAGAACCATAATCTTCAATGTATTTTGGGGGGATTTTTCTGTCATAAACCAACATAAAGTAGTGCTTGATTGCCAAGTAAAAGAAAAGGGAGAGAAGAGTGTGATGCTCATTTCAGTCCGCCTGAGTCTATACTTTGTAGAATCATCCTTTACTGGAATTACAGCTGCAGGTCTTTGGGGTAGTCTCCACCAGTTTGCATATCTAGTCATATTTTTGGTCATTCTTCTTTGCAAAAAAGCTCAGTCCATCTAAAGTATCTGTGAACAGCAACTTTTCAGTTTTACCACAATTTGATAGGTTAGGTATGGACTTTGACAAGGCCATTCTAACTTAAGAATGTGGTTTGGTTTGATCTAATCCAATCTATTGTATTTCTGGCTGCATTTCAAAGCCACTGTCCTGCTGCGAGGGGAGTGTCCAACACGTTTCCTCTATAACTTTATTAAGCTCTATCTATCTACCTTTTCACCCAAGTCAGCTTCTCCGACTTGGGTGAAAAAAGCTGAGGTGGGTATTTCACTATGGGCGTTGTCAGAGTTAGAAATATTTTTAATTAAATCCCACTTTTAACTTTTCAACAAGGTTCTTTCTGACCTATCTGATGTGTTCCTTGGTCTCTGTGATGCTGGTTTTTCACTAATGTTCTCTATGATATGTCTGAGGTCTTCACAGAGCAGCAGGATTTACACCAATTAAATTACTCACCATTAGTTCGGGGCTTCAAGAGTAAAACAGTAATATAAATGCACGGCACACTTTAAATTTTGAAAACAAAGTGTGGTAATTTTTCATTTTGTGTTGGTTTATGAAGACATGCTGTTCTTTGAAAGACTAATCTGTTTGGGCTTTTTTCTGGTTACAGTTAAATGTTTCAGACCATGTAGCATTTTCATGTTTGACCACCTAACCTGAGTCATTAAAACAGGACATTTTAAAATACAGTTTTCTTTTACGAAGGGAAAAGGCTATCAAAACCATCCAGGCCCTGGGTGAAAAAGAAATACCCGCCCCACCACCCCACCCTGTTAAATAAGGAGTTAACTTTGAATCACCACTTTTTGGAATGCTCAGTTTCACTAACCACTCCCATGCTTCACTGCCAGATTTGAAGAATCAAGAAATGACTTAAATAGAACCTGTTTGACAACATGAAGTAGTCTAAAATATCCCAAAAAGCAACACATAATGCCCTGACCTAAAGAAATGTGGGAATAGACCAGATAAACCCCAGGAGGTCACAGATCTATTCTGTCTTGCTATGGCTAACTTTCATTCCTCTCAGTTTCAGGGCATCTGTCAAGCTGTCCATCACCACAGTAAACAAGAAGGGGCCCAGAAATGATCCTTAATGCCTTCCTACTTCCACCTTGAACTCCTCTTTCACACCTACAGCACACCTCACCACTGTCTTACAGCTCTCATACATGTCCTACACCACTAACATACTTCCCTGCTTCTCCAGACTTCCTCAAACAATACCACAGCTCCTCTTTCTGCACTCTGTCATACGCTTTCTCTAGATCTACAAAAACACAATACAGCTCCCTCTGACCCTCTCTGTACTTCTCCATCAACATTCTCAAAGAAAATACCACATCTTTAGGACTTTTTCTTGGCATGAAAACACAATGCTGGTCATAGATGCTCACTTCTGGCCTCAGTCCAGCTTTCCACTACTCTTTCCCATAACTTCATTGTGTGACGCATTGACATTATTCCTCTGTAGTTGCTACAACTCTGCACATTATTGAGAATTGGTCTTTGTTCTCTCTCATTTTAAGTGTTCATCAACTCTTCAAAGCACTCCTTCAATCTTCCCATCACACTTGTTGCACCTGTCAGTAGACGTCCCTATTGATCCCTAACCAGCCTAACCTGCTGGACATCCTTCCCATCTCTTTCTGTGCCTCGCCAGCCTGTATAAATCCTTCTCTCCCTCCTTACTGTCCAACCTGTCATTCAGGTCATTGTATGCTCTTTGTCTGGCCTTAGCTACCTCTATGTTTACTTTATGCTGCATCGCTTTGTACTCCCGGTGACTCTCTTCAATCCTCAGTGTCCAACTTGTTCTGCTTAGCTCATCGCTTTCTAAAAACACACTCCTATACGTCCTTATTCCACCACCAAGTTTCCCTGTCAACTTTCCTTCCAGAAGACACACCAAGTACTCTCCTACCTGCCTCCCTGGTAGCATTAGCTGTAGTTTTCCATCTTCCTCTCTGTCAGTCATTCTGCACACCACCAACCACATCCATGTAGTCACTGAATTCCTTCAGGTTACCTCGTCTGCACAAGATGTAATCCACCTGTGTGCTCTTACCACTGCATCATGTCAGCCAACTCTCTAGTGTCTCCTGTCATAGTTCCTAATACTCTCTGTCCTAGACTCTTGCCTTTCCTCATCTCTCTCTATGTTGTCCTCTTCTTCTTTGCTAACCAACACTGTCCAATTTCTACTGGTACCCGTTCTGTCACCAGTACCAGTGGTGGTCGGTTGTAAACCGCGCCCCAACCGATCCGGTATGAGGATCCTGTTATTGCTTCGCATGGTAAATTTGGCTAAAGTTTTACGGCGTTGCCAGATGCAACCCTCTGCATTTATCTGGGCTTGGAAGCGGCTCAAAATAACTCACAAGACACTCTACCCCCTTTGACGCTGCGTTCAGTTAAAGTCAGAGTTAATGATTTAAAAATAAGAAAGAGAGTGGGCAAAAATGGCTTCAATGGTAGAAATAACATCAACACAAAGACCCATACAACATTTACTGTAAGAAAAATCAGACTCCCCTGGAAATGTAGGAAAATGTATTTCTTGACCAGTCAGACAAATGTGGAATTTCTTGGAAGGTGTGTATTGCGTAAAACTTAACAGAATTTCAGAAAAAGCTCATATACAAAGTCAAAACATGGTGCTGTAGGTCTTGAAGTGGTTTAGTCAAAGTCCAGATTAAATTTTTTTTCGCATGACTGTAAATCGGCAGTAAATCGGCAGTCTCAGAGATTTCAATAGCACTTGATGGTAGTTATTGCTGCTGAGGGCGGCAAATCCAGTTATTAGGTTTAACAAGAAATTACTTTTTCCCCTCACTGGCCAAATTAGTTTGGATAACCTTTTGTATAAAAAAAATTAATAATTTGAAATTTGCATTTAGATTTATTCAGGTTGCTGCGTCTTTGTCTGATATCAAACTTTGTCAAATCCCGATAAAATACATTGTTTATACAAGTTTATGGTTGCCACATGTGAAAAAATTGAGGGGAGGTTACTGGGGTGGATACTTTTGCAAGGAACTGTAAAAATAACCTGATTAGGAACATTTACTTTTGGCATATTTGTTTAAAGTGATATTAGAATGCACAAGCAGTAGTGTACGTTGTCTCAGCACCTCTTTAAAGGCTAAGCTCATATTGTTTTATCTTCAACCTGTATCTTACATACAACATACTTTCTAATACCTTCCTGTTCACATTGAAATCATTCAGATGTGGTCCATATAAAGTGGAACTTCAATGCTTTACTCTGAATTCCTCATTGCTCTCTTTTACCCGTTCTGAGCTTTGAATGAGAGCAACTCGTTTTGGTCTCTCTAAATGCAGAAGGCACTTCACACCCCACACCCCTTCCAGGTCCAGATGAAAACACCAGTGCCCCCTAGTGGTGACCAATTCCTGTACTGTTAACGCTTGTCCTGATTTTTTGTTTTGTTTAGCATCCTTTTTAATTATCTTGACAGTGATAAACTGTACAATATGTTTACAAACCCTAAAAGTAGAGTGGGGATTATTCCTTTGATAATTTTTCCAGTTGGTGTCACGAGGAGCAATGAATATGAATATCTAAAAATATGACTAATTGCAGCTGTGTTCTGGTTACTGGTAAAATTGCACTATTTAATGTGTCATCCAAATATATCATGTAATAAGGTCAAAGTACAGCTTTGTTTATGGCGTGTTTCTATTTATACACATCTTGTTATGAGACAACATGATGACAAACATCATTTCTATGATCAGCTGATCTTACAACTCAACTTGAAATCCTTTCATGTCAACACTAAACTGAGTTACAGCGAGGCGTCGATGACGCATGTCATAATTCTTTGTATGTATTCACAAAGGTTCTATTTTTTTTAGAGGTTATATTTAAAACATGTAATCTGGAATATAAACAAACCGAGTAGTTTTAAAGTAATCCACATTTAGGTAAAGTCTGTTTAAACCACGTTAATGACTGTCCGTTTGAATCTTTGAAGGTTATATAGCAAAATCAGACACCTCAGGTAATTTCCTCATCGTACTCACCTTAACGATTCTGTAGAGCAAACCTGCTTCCAGTGCGTGCTGATCGCTTCCATAGATATCGTATTCAGTAGAGCCTCGTCCTGAGCAACACTACATTTTGCTTCAGTTGTGAGCAACATCTGACTTTAAATAGCATTCTTTGTCCTATCAAAGTCTTCACCTTCAAGCTTATCAGCGCAGCGAGGGGTGTGGTGGAGTTAATGGTTGACTCAGGGGAGTGAACGGACCGCAGAGAAGAAATCTTTCACAAGTGTGTGATTTCAGCAGAGCCTTTATTTTAAATGAGGGACCACAGCTGATGAAGTGTTTAGTGTCAGGATGCAGCAGTGTATGAAGCGTGTAAAAGTGTAGCAAACCTGGTACCTGCAAAACAAACACCTTCCCATCAGGCTCCGCAGCTTGATTCAACCCACAAGGCCTAACGATTTTAAAGTTTGCTTTCTGTGATCTTTTCCATATTTGGCTGCTAGAAGCTCCGCCAAAACTAATTTTATAGTACTATTCAAGTAACAACAACTTTATTTATGCATTCGGCTTCTGCACTGTGCGTAACAAAACACAGTGAAGTCATAACACACATGATATAAAACAGTCACTATATAAGTGGTAATCAATAAACAGGTTGCTAATGTGAATAAAAAGAAAAAGCACCGAGTGAAGGTGACGATAGTGATTTTGTTTCTATAATCACTGCAAACAGGAAGTTTATTTCAAGTCTGAGTCAGAGTTCTGTTCGGTGAAGCCGTGTGAAGAAACATTTCTCCGGGGGGAAAGGCAAGGCCACAAAAACTCTACTGAAAAGGCTACTAGTTTATATGTTAGAGGACATCGCAATAAAGTTACCTGAAATATTTGGATTTTTATCGATCACGCCGTCAAATAAACTCAGAACACGATAAATACTGTAACACATCAGGTAGCATGGCTGCTCAGATCAACGGATGACATAGTACTGCCCCATCCTTCTTTGCAGATTCAAAAGGCTACAATAAATTACTAGGAAAACAAACGCAGTAAAAATGGTGTTCAGAACGTTAGATATAGTGGTTGGTGAGTCCCGCGAGGAGCCGTGTCTTTAAACTTAGAGTCGCTCAGAGACGGATTCAGTCCAAACGGTGCCGTCGATCCCATCCGGTCCAAAACAATACAACAAAAACGTGAAGTGGTGAAGCGAACAGAAAAAGAAAAGAACACTATTCCTTTGTTCCAGACGGGCCTTTCATCTGCAGGCTCTGGTCTCTGTCGCCCTCTGCTGGGGACACGGCTAAAGTGAAACCTGAAGCTGCATGACCAAGCTTTCATGGCTGCTGGGTTTTTGCACTTTAAGACCTTGTTTTGTTTTTTTTACAAGGCCAGTCTTTGCTCTATGGGCAGGCTGTCTATCAGACACTTAAGCTGCTCCTCACCAAGTTTGATTTTGTCCTCGAGCTTACGCTGCTCGATGATGAGCGCAGACTTCATCTTCACAAAGTGCTCGTAGTCTGCAAGGCTGTCTTTTGGCAGGTAGCTGGCCAGGATGTCGAAAACTATCCGCTCCCTACGGTCCAGGTTTTCCTTCAGCTCCTTCGCGTCCTCGTGTTGTCGGATCAAAAGCTTCCGCTTCTCAATCAAAGTACGCTGTAGAAGAAAGTCAATAATTAGAGTTTCATAGAAAACACATCAAAGAATGTAATGATCCAACGCTCACCCTTTCCTCCGGTGTAGCATCCCCCTCCAGATTGTTGAGGGCGTTCTCCACCCGGGCCAGGCGGCCCGAGAGCGACAGCAGCAGGCTAACCACCTTGTCCAGGTCTCCGACAAACATCCTGAACTTTTCCAGCTCGTTTGGCCGGCACACCTGCTGGACCTGGGCTTCCACCTCGTCTCCTAGCATGTTGTTGTCTAGGATGTCCTCCAGAAGGCTCTCTTTAGCTTCGCGCAGCACCTGCAGCTTTTTACTGAGGCTGTCGATCAGCTCTTGCTGTGTGGGGAAACAGAAGCCAAAACCAGAATAAAAGGAAAACACATTTCTTCTACATTCTTCTATGAGACGGAGATCAGAAACAAGCTTTTGTACCTTCTTGTTGTTCAAACCAATGTCCAGCTCATCCTCTGAGTCTTCCTCCTCATCCTCTTCCTGCATGTCCTTCATTTTGATCAGGAGCTCAGCTTTGGGAGCTGAGGTGCTGTAATATGTTGAACTGGTCACCATGGCTGCTGCCATGTTGTCCTCTTTTTCCCTGAAATGCAAATTACCCGTTAGAACTGATCAAATCGCAAAAAGAAAAGAAAAGCAAAAATCTAGACATTTAATTTCCTCTAATTATAGGAGAACCTTAGCGACCAAACCACAACAGATTCAGAGAAAAAAACAAAAACAAAGCTGCTCTCAAACCATAAGGAGAGTTTTCAAAAATTAACTATGAATAGTGCCAACCAGATTTTTGCCGGTCCTGGTATAAATGCGTAAAAAACCCTTTTTCTAAAGAAACAAAGCCACCAGACCCATTGTTAAGTACTGTGGAGGACTTGTGTTTCTCTTCCAACAGCAAAGGAACATTAATAAAGTTCACAGCCTCATCAGCTCTTTGAAATAACTGGAGGTATTAAACAAAAATTCGTTAGGTTTGGCCGAAAAACTGAAATTGGGACAGAGCCGGGACTCTGCATGATCTCAAGAAACTGTGCAAAGAGGAACAATCAAAGATCTTTCTCTCTGGAAGAGAATTTGGAAATCTCAGAATGACATAGTGGGAAACATTATCATTAACGTTACAGCACTGTTTTTACAGTGCTATAACGTCAAAGTACAGATTGACTAATTATACATCATTTTGTTATGGCTGGGCCTGCCCATTGTGTTGACATCCTGAAGAAGTAGTTTTGAAATAACAAAGATGTTAAATGTACCCTCAGTCATAGATCAATGCTAAAGCTTTATTAATTTTTTCTAAACTTACAGAAAATGTTTTTTGACCTGCTAAACATCAGATCAGAGTCAATCGAGGAGAGATCGTCGTATTCTCAGCTCTGCAGGAGTGGTGGCTGCAGCTCCATCACAAAGTAGTGTGAAATGATTTACAACAAAGCAAAAATGAATTTTAACAAAGCTTTTCACGCATCTTTACCCAAAAAAAATCTGACTGCATTTGTTTTTGTAGGAATCACTTTTACAAAGGATGAGCAACAGTTTTTCCAAAAACATCTTTGTAAACCTATAGACGTCCACCCTTGCTGATGTCGTTTACTCAACCTTACTCACAGTTTAGCAATACCACCACCCACGCATTTTTAAAACTTTAAGCTCCGGGTAATAAACAAGATAACGGCTCTAATATGAGACATTAGAGATAAATAATGAGTGCAGGCATCATAAGATGAGGAACACGTGGAAGCTATTTGGAGAACCAACAACAATCTTTTGGGTCTAGTTAAAAAGACAGAAACATGAAAGAAAGAGAGCAGCAGAACAGGCTGATCTTTGGAGAGCTGTGACCCTGGCTTAGGTCGTGATTATAAAGCAAAAGCTGCTCTGCCCAACCGTACACTCATCGTTTTGTTTGGAGTCTTGTGCACTGAGCGTTTTCTGGATCCATTCAGTTAAAAAATACTTTATGAACCCCAAAGAGGAAATTAAGTGTTGCAACTCCACATTTATACAGGTTTCTCTGATGAGTAGCTGTAGAGGTATTACACTCATTGATTTACAGACTTTGTTTATCAGAGTTGCACCAATCGTGCTTTTCCTAGCCCATTTGCTTTTTCAGGTCTGACTCCTGATAAGGGAGGAGGTTCTGCAGGCATGGAGGTGGCAGTGTTGAAAGCACTTAAAAGATTATCTCCATTGCTGCATCAAAGCATGTCCCTAACCTGTACCAGACTTTATTCAACAAAAAATAACGCACCAAATGCCCTTTTGTTGATGGGTTGATGGACCGAAGATGACAGCTCTTAGGTTTGAGCTATTTTCATTAATGAGGAATAAACGCACACCGATTTTCCAGTGAAACTTGTGTGATGCTCACCTCTCTTCGACGGACCGGGAGTTAGTCTGCTTGGTCGGCGCCTTCCTGCGCTGGTGGGCTCCGTCTAAGAGCTGCTGCTCCTGAGGGAAGATCCCCTCCATCAAGTCCATCGTGGTCCTCATCTTACTCTGATCCAGAATATCAGCAAGCGACTTATCCTTCCCCATGATGTCCCTGGCCAGCTCCTCTCTCTTCTGATCCTCCTGCTCACTCAGTCCTGTGGTTTCTCCCTGGCTGCTGGGCTCCTCGCTGTTGGAGCTCAAATGATCTCCCACAGTAATCATGTATGGCTCTCCCTGGGCAACTCTCTGCATCTCGGTGTCTTCGGGCTCCTTCTGCCGGGTGAAGGCACAGAAAACAGAGTCCTGTCCCAGAGCGGGCAGAGCGCTGAAGCGGGCCACACTCTGGCCCTCGGCTTCACCGGGAGGGAGGTCACTCTGCTGCAGAAAGGGAGAGTTCTCCTTCTCTTCACTTCCCTCTGAGTGTACAATCCTGATGGGAACTTTCCTCGCTGCGGTGTTCTGCTTTTCTATCAAATGCTCCACCCTGAAAAAGAACAAAATCAAACACTAAGATATTTAAAAGATACTTCACTCTGGAAGAAGTCTTGAAGCCACTGAAGCCATGATTTGATTTCAAAGTTTGGCTGCGTGTTGGCAGCTGGAATTTTTTCCATGCCCAATGTGCTGAAATATCCAGGACAGGGAGGCTCCTCCCACCGTTTTGGTTTCAACTAGCTGCAGTCTGTCTGCAGAGCCGAAAATTCACAACAGATGATCCCGATTCGGCTGGATTTTAAATAAAAGGATAAGCTGGACAATGTTTTGCTAAGAATATTTCCCTGTTTAGAAGAATTAGCCCAAACTACTGGCAGCCTTGATAAAAATGCAGAGAATCCCCCTAAGTTATCACAGCCTGATGGCACTCACATGTTGCTGCTGCAGAAACAGTGACTCTCATTATGCTCCATGCACATGCATCAGATGCCATGTCTATGCAGCACAGACACGGGCTCACCTAAAACTGTGGCTTTTCAAACAAACCTTGTCCCGATGAAGCCCAAACGTTACCTGCTAGACTCGTCCTCGCTTAGCGAGACGGGAGGAGGCTTGTCGCTGAGTTTCTGTGGAGAAAACTGTGGAGAGGGAGAGCGCTGTCCCTCCATGCTGAAAAGCCCCGAGGGTCTGTGGGAGGAAGCCGGGGGTGAGGAGGCGAGCTGAGGATTGGATGTTGATGGATGGTGTACTGCCCCTTGTTCTTTGTCCATAAGTCCTTTGCCCTGCTCAGAATCTGTATTTGCAGAAGCGGGGGGATAAAAAGTGGGGTAAGGTTCAAAGTTTGTAGAGCACTGGGTGAGGACGTCACTCTGGGAGCCGGTGAAGGACTTTTGGGAGTTGATTTCTTGATGCTTAGCTGGGGAGGGCTTCTTCCCTGGCAAAGACGGGGGCTCTATGTGGCTGTGCTCCTCTGGCTCCGTGGGACTGGGAGAAATGGGCACAGACTTGTGGTTCTTGGTGGCAGCAGCAGTGGATCTCTGTCTGCAGTCAGGATTGGCCCCTGTCATGAGTGGAGGGGGTGGTGCTAAGTCGTTTTCAATCCCTGCTGCCTTCTCTCCCTCTTTGCAGTCACCTGAACTGGTGTCGGAGAACCTGAGGAAAACAAAAGAAAGCTTTTAATTACACGGGCTTGCAGCACACACTATCATCTGCACCTTATTCAAATCATACAGTGTGGAGTAGGTCTCGTTCACCCCTGCATCAGCCACTGTGATTATGCCACCATGTCAAGAGACACGTCTCCCTCTGCTCAGCTACAGCTCAGCTGGCAGCTCAGAGAGGAATATTTCAGTTCCCACAACGTCAGCATAGAAGGATAAATATTCCTCCAGAGCGGATGGATCACTTTTTCCTGCCTCAATTACACTCATCATTTTAACTCTTTAGACAAAAAGTTAATACCCTGTAGGTTAATGTCACTGGAAGGGGAGTCATTAAAGCTGGATTGTAAACAGACTTAAATCATTCATCATAATTTAACCACCCAGCCCAGTTGAAAGCAGTCATTAACTGATCCATCCAGCCTGCTTTGTGTGCATTAAAAGAAAAATAACACCAAACAGACCAATATCACGGTCTTATACACACGGATTACATTTCCATGAATCTTCTGATTCAAACTCTGTTCGGAGCCATTAACACACAAATCACACAGCTTTGATTAAAGGCTCAATCGATTCTAAAGTCACAAAATCAAATATGGTGACTTGGCAGCAGACTGACGCCATAACCTAAAGCTCCTGATTAAACTCCTACAAGCTCTAACAAGTCACCAAACACAGGTTTGTTGGTAGGGGTGAGCGTCTCAGTCAGCTTTAGCTCGACTGAATATGTGAAAGTTTCACTGTTTAGCCCCCCAAATCATTTGCTATGATCAAATCAGTTTTCATTCTCCTATGGTTCACATTTAATGTTAACTATGACTGTGATAGGTTTAAAATCACATTGTATGTTTCTTTTGAGTTTGGCCTAGTCAAAGTATAAATGTTAATTAGGTTGAAATGCTGTGGACTGGTTTTCAACAGGATGTTTATGCTTGAAAATCCTCCAGAATGATTGAATTGAAAACAATTCAGCAAAGGAGAGCGGACACTCAGTGTTTCATCTCTTTGGGGATGTGAAACACTGAGTGCTAAAGGCATTCCAAAACCCTGATGGGGGTTATTGCTGCCACGGCGAGTGCCCTTTAACTGATATTTAGGTTAAACTGACCTATAAAATCAAACAAAACTCATTAAAATGTCTCCAATAAAACATCTACTCACCGTCACATATTTTGAACACAATTGTCACAGTCACATTGCATTTTAGAATATCAGAGACTAAAAAAAGGCCAATTTTGGTTTGTTTCTAATCTGAATGGCAGCAAATCAAGCATCAAAGCTGATTTAAATAATCCAAATATCCTCACATATATCAGGATAACAACTCTCTCACCTTATGTGACACTTTAATTTCCATCCAACAGCGTATGAAGGGAGCGTCCTGCCTGTCTGTCTGTCAGCTCTCTATGACTGAAGCCACCTGCTGGTATCCCTTTCCACCTGTATCAATATCACCATCTGGGTGGAGCAAACCTACATGAGCTCATCTACCAGACCTTACCATAACAATAACATCCTCTGTCTGCTCTGTTGTTGTAACGTAAACGCCAGAGTCGTATGGTGTGGCTCCAACAATGAAGTTGCTCAATATCAGTTACCTTACGCTCCTTTAGTTTCAGATGATTCTTGAAAAACTGGTGTCAAGTCATGAGTCACACGTCATGATGCTAAGCTGAGTACTTAGTCTGTGTAATCACTAAAGGTATTTTTAACAGAAAAGGTGTTAAACCACTTAAAAGGCAATTTACACAAACCAAAGTTATGAGCTTCTTGTTTTAAACTGTAGCGTTTTAACTAAGATAGCTACTTTTTAAATATTAACCTTACATTAAACTTCCTGCCACACTCCTCCTTCAAGCATTGCGTTTTTATATCTTTTATATCTACCAAAACCAACGTAACCACGAAGTTGCTTGAATTACGCCAAGACACTACTCTAGACACCAGGTAGGTAATGTGTTTGGGAGTTTTAAACCGTGGATATTTAGTTACAACAATGTCAAAGTGCTTAAACACTTCTTTGAAGAGTATTGGCCATGGCTTCAGCCTCCTATGACAAAATCATGGAAAAATACCAAGTAATAAAAAAATTAAAATGTGCGAAAGAGCATAAAAACACCAGGAAACTTACATCAATGGCCCCAGATCTAACATTTTACAGTTTTAAAACTAAATTATTAAGATACTAAGTATAACGTTTGTGTTTTTCAGCCTTAGTTGCGTGTTTACAAGGGATGGGCAATCTGGACTGGAAAGTTTATCGCAATATTTTGCTGTATTTGTTGTGGAAACCATAAAAGTGGCAAAGTGTATTACACTGACTGCACACAACTGCAGTCAATGCCCCAAAATTACAAATACTGCTCTTAAAAGAAGCAAAATAAAGAACAAAAAGCTGTTTTGGGACATTTAATCATATTTTTAAGGATACTGATATTAATTGTTGTTCCTATGACACCAACAGCAGCAATATAGTCCAAGTAAGCATCCTCACACTACTTTTAGTTTTTGTAACTATCATCATGTAGATTTATCTTGGTAGTGATAAACTTTACATCATAGAGTTTATCACTGTCAAGATAAATCTAAATAATTGTCCATCCTTAACATTTACCAAAAAAGACTACCTGCTACTAGATAGGCAGTTTTAGCTTATTATATCAAAATACCTTAAAAATAAAACCAGACAGCTTCTTTCAGGCATACTATTTAAACAGAAGCTTATAAGTAAAGGTTCGAATATCAGCTTAATGGACTCTGAGAGGTAATGCTTTAAACTTTTATAAAGTCCTGAGTAGAAACTGTATGCCATATATAGAGACATAGGTGTGGTTGATTTGGGGTGAAAGAGAGCAGAGCTTTCAGCTAACAACAGACAGGCTGAATGAAGTACAACATAGTTGCTCTGTTTTAATCTTTTGAGATTTGTTGGCAATGTTGCCACCCTTTTGGAAATCTAAGAATAACGTAAAGATGTACATCTTCTTGAGAAAAAACAAAACAAAACACAAAACCTGCTGTTTTAGATATGCTAGCTCCACCAATACTCTTCATGTACATTAGAAAAAAGGATTTAATTCAGATTAAAATACTACAACTCATTTCAAAGCTCTGTCTACGCCCTAAACAAATTCCACATCAATCTACTCTGTAATTTATTTGATGTTCTATTTAGTTGTATTGTTACCTGATGATGGCACAGGGCCAAGAAAAGTCAGATGGTCCTAGTGACAACTTCCCTTTACTCATGCACACAAATTTATAGCAAGCGAGTTACATTCATTGAGATAGATTGGTGTGAACCGAACAGGGCCCCATACAACGCGGCAGTCTAAAGAACTAAATCACTAGCACAGACAACACAATTACAGACCTCACTGGTCAAAAAGCATTGCCATCAGGGTGCTTCTGTGAACTTGAGACCTCGCTCAAATTCCCACAGAGTGCTAAAGAAACACTTCCTCACCGTCACAGACATTTAGATGCCTCGCCTACACCACTGAGCCTCTAGTAAACGGCACAAAGCTCAGCTATAGAGAGGGCTTGTGTTGTCCCAGCTGCACAGAGGCTCTGCCGCTGTTACGCCTTTGCACATAATGAAGGCTCTAGTGTTCCTGTATACAGCCTTACTGCCCTCTTTCATTGATAAGGGAAAAGAGCAGCAACAATAAGACAGAGCGAGATATAGATCACCCTATATTTACTGACACTATGATAAACATCAGACACCGAGTAGATTGGCAAAAATAAACACTGGTTGAATTACTTTGAGTGTTTATTTTTGCCAGTCGGACTATAAAAAAAACTATGAAGAGACCTTCCATGTGTGCAAACAAATGTACTAAAATGCATATTTTGGCAGATGTAAAGTGAATCCAGTCAAGATTCTCTCACCTTGTCTCTGCGACGAGCGTCTCAGCAGGTTTACTCTTCGTCTGGGAATAGTCTGTGTTACGCTTAGTTTCAGGAACTGGAATCTTCTGTAAATGAGGCTGAACAAACACAGACGGACTTATGCAAAAACATTCAAACACCCCAGAGACCCAAATGAAGGTCTTGAAACCAACTCATGTTAAAGCTTCAGGGGGGTGGGGGGGGTTCTCGCTGCTGAACAAAACTAACTCAACAAGTTGATGCCTACAAGGAAATCTAGAAGGAAGAGGGTGTGTCTTTACAAACAAATAGAGCTTAATATTTAACTTGGCCTCTTTCCTTTGTTGCTTTCTCTTCAGTGACTAATCAGAACAAATCCACAATAAGGGTTTGAGAGAGAGCAAGACTCTCAGCAGATAATAGAAAGGCTAAATAGCATTCAGCGAAGTGGCTCTGTGTTATACTTTTAATCTTCAACCCTCTGTCTTTCATTGAACAGGCTGGATTTGTACTTTCACAATTGAAAGGTGGCTCTGAGCCTATTTGTTTTGCTGTGTTTCTGTCCTAAAGGCACTAAAGGACATCTACTGCTATTTTTGGCAGCTCACATTGAGCCTGGTTCTGCTGAAGGTTTCTTCTTGGTAAAGGAGACTTTTCCTCCCCACTGTCACAACATGCATGCTCAGTTTGAGGGATTGCTGAAAAGTCAGCGACACAATGCAACAGACTGTCCACGGTTGCTGCATGCTCATCCAGGAGGAGGGAAGGCTGCAAGCCAATGACTCGATGCAATCTGCTGAGTGTCCATAGACAGACATTTTTTTTATCCAATTTATGAAACAATTGGAACGTGACTGCATTATTTTCAAATTGGATGTATGAATTTGACCTTTTATGCTTTTTATAAAGTGCCATGTGGCAATATTTGCTGTGAATTGATGCTATATAACTATATAAAGAGAATTGAATTTGGAAATGTTGGGAGAAATGTTGGAAATCTCAGGGTTCATTTAAGGGTCTACATCAACATCTACTACAAATCTCTAATATAAGATACTAAAGCCAGTTTACAAATGACAACTGATAATTTTGGTTGTTTTTCTAAAATTTTAGTCAAATCTTTATTGCAGTCTGTACTCTCACACAACAGTGTGACGTCTGTGTTCTTAGAATAAATAACGAATGATGGCTCAAGTTGTGCTTTTTATATTACTGTTCATAAAGGGAAACCATAGTCCTCTGAAATAGTCACAAGCAGGTCAAAGCAGAAGCTTCATTAACATACTGAGAGAGACCTGAAGCCAACTTTGTGCCTTACCTGTCCATACATGTCTGCTGTGGGCGAGGATCTGGACCTCTCATGGAAACCCTTCCTCTGGGTTCTGTCCTCTGGTCCTGGATCTAGGATGTTATCGGCTGAACGATACCGTCCAGAGGCTTTTTCATCTGGGTGTTTGCTCTGTATTTTCCAACTTGCTTCATACTCTGCGAATGTATCAAGTCTTTGCTTATGTTGGGAAGATGGCATAGGGTAAGAAACCTTCATGCTCTTGATTTCCTTCTTTGTATCCTCTGTTGTAATTCTAGAGGCCTGATCTTTGCCTTGGTACTTCAACTGGCTTTTAGGCGGCATGGAATCAGGGAAACCTGGTTTCATAGTTTCATTTAAGTTTTTTTGGTGGTCTAGAGAAGAGGTTGCGTTCTCAGTAGGAGCCAGACCTTCATTAACCCCAATTTCATAAAGTTTATTTGGTTCTGAATAAGACCGGACCTTCTTTTCAGGAGGGAAGCGCTTCCGGGAACCAATGCGGGTTACGTGACCAGAGGAATGATTTGTTCCTGACTCGGTGACCGTTGCCAGAGGGTCGACATCTTTGCGAGCCTGCATTGAGGGCTGGTGGTTGTTCTGGGTCTCACCTACCGAGTACTCCAGCACGACACGTTCCAGATCTCTTCTCCTGAAAGAGGTAGCCTTGAGCACCCTCGCTTGTGCTTCCTTTAAATCGTGTTTGTAGGCGTTAGAGAAGGACCCATCTGCAGAGGTTGGGGTAGAAATCTTAGTGGATATGCACGAATCCTGATCTTCTGCTTGACCCTCAACCCCAGGGAGAGCAGCTGCGCTCCTACTTTTCTGCAGCCGTGCTCTTCTCATCTGGATTTCATTTCTCAGTGTGGTGGCGAACCGCTCACTGCGCTTTACCTGCTTGCTTTCGAGGGACTCCTCAGAGGTTGGACCACTGGATTTTTCCTGTTGGCCTTCAACATCTATAGATAGGGAGTGAAGCATTGGGGTTGTCTGAGGGCTGAACTGGTTGCTCGCCTGGCTGCTAAGTCTGATGTCTTGGTGAGAGTTGAGCTGAGCTGGTAGGGACCTCCTCTGCTCAGGCTGTTTCCTGGGAAGATTACCAAGATGCAAATGATCTGCCATATGTGCGCTGTGTCCTCTCTGGCTTTCCTTATCATCAACGAAGTGTTTAAGCTCTGAGCTTTCTGGAACAGTAGTCACTTGGGGCTTGCTGTAAGCATTGCTGTCTTTGTTGTGAGATGGGTGGTGCTGATACTTGACTTTGGGGACTGTCTGCTCGGGTCCAGTCAGTGACGGATCTACACCAGCACCACTCCTCCGGTCATTTGGTAAATCTGACCAAGATGAGGCGTTGGGCTGGTTGGAAGCAGTGACACAGTAATATCGGCTCGGTCCGGTGGTCTCTGCGTTTTGGTTGGTAGTTGTAGAAGACAGAGAGGCGGATAAGCTTCGTCTGTGGTTCTGGCTCGAGTGCTGAGTAGAACCGTTAGTAGGAGGTTCTTGCGAACTGCAGTGGTACCCACCTGCGTTCTGTGGCTTTGGTGCAGATACAGACCAGGCCTGAGGATGGAAAGTGCTTTTGTCAGCATGTTGTCTTGGATGGAAGAGCTGGCTAGCATGGGGAACGTGTTGCTGCCCGACATCGCTGCTGTAGAAGGAATACTGCTTGTTTGAACTGGATGTGGGGTGACTGCCTTTATCATAATCATTCTCACCGTCACTCTTTGGAGAAATGTTGTGGCTGTGGCGATTTTCTGCAGAAACCTTGTAGCCCAGGTGGGAATCAGGTCCGTCGGGGTGAGCCTTAACCCCTCTCTCATGTGCCTTAGTTGCAGCAAAGCTATCGCTGCGTGCAGGAGGAAGAGGAGGGGGAGGAGAGGCTGAAACCGTCCTCTTTCTCTCAGGGACATTCCACACAGGCCCAAAGCTGGTTCTGCTTGAAGAGGAGTGACGGGACCCAGGTGAATCCCCCGGATGAGGACCGCTGTGGCCTGAGTCAACTCCTGGCATCTGAAAATATGTCAGTCTTTCATCCGGTCTGCCCCCATCAGCAGCAAAGCTCTGGCTGTTTCTTCCGTTGCTGTGTTTCGCGCCTGCGTCCCACTGACCTCCTTTATAGGCTACGTTCTCTGTCGAGGCAGCATTGCTTCTTGAGAGTGAGTAGTCTGGAGTGCTTGAGCTTGTAGAGAAGGAGCTATACGCAGAGTCTCGTTTCCCTCCTCCAAGGTGCTCCATACTGTTGTTTGACTTAGCAGGTGACATCTGACCACCTGCGTATGAGTGTGGGACCTGTTCTAGGCTATCCATGCTTCCATGAGAGCTGAACTGGTCGGACACTCTGCGCAGGTTAGTCTGCTCCCAGCCAGAGGTGAGGTCTGTAGCAGATGAGCTGGAGCTGCAAGAAAATAAAGAAAATATGAGTACAGAGGGTTTTCCTATAGTTTTAACAACTCTTTTCCCCTGTGTGCGTAACTATCAAAATATGACTGACTCATAGAATTCAATCTTTTGCCACCTGTTTCCAGTTTTTTTTTATTGCGGTATCAAGGTGAGCCAAGGTTTGACAAAGCTGCAGACTCAACCCCATAAATGCTTTTCTTCACACTGTTTTACAGGTTTAAAGTCCTGTTAATGGAATTCCAGAGAACACGCTGGAGTAACCAGTTTTCAGTCTGTCTGCAGCATCAATTAATGCCGTTCTGCCACTCCCTGTGCTGTTGCTGCACACTGCTGGCAGAAAGATCGCAAACTAAAGGGGTACCACTACCTTATTAGGGCATGTCTGTTAAGCTGAGCTGATGGAAAAAATGTATGACTTGATAAAGCTTGTAATAAGCAGGGTGCTTATTTGATTATTACATAGATCTATGTATCAAAAATAATATTACATAAATGTTCTAGATCACATTATTATACCCTTAATAATCAGTTTGTTAGAATATTTTAGCAACCTTGGGAATAATTGATGATTTTCTGTTATAAATAAACAGTTGGATGGTATTATTTTCAGTTTATATTGTAAATCCAGTGAAACTCTTATTTCAACACTGTTAGAATCTGGTCCATGCCTAGTTGAAACAACTCAACAAGACCCTTGGACATCCAATGCCCCAACATTACAGCTCAAAACATAAAATACATGTTTGAGGCAATAGTTATAAATCAGGTTAAAGTTCTGAAAACTAAACTCTCTCATTGGATACAGAAACTGAAAAACATCCAATGTCCAGACTCAGCAGCAAAAAATTTCAAACCTCCGGTACCTTGCATCATATCTGGGGTGCCACACCGCGGTGGGTGGAGACTGTCTTCTGCCTGCCTCTGACTGGCTTTCATTGAACTTGGTGGAGTGCCAGGAGTGAGGCCTGCTTATGGGTTCGTTCCGTCTGTAGAGAGGGCAAAAAACAGACTGGATCACAAACCAAACCCTAATGGAAAACTCTGTACTTCCATGTATAAAAGGGTAGGATGCATTTATCAACAAACCTAATAGCATAACAGGTTTGAAAATTATGAACTAGTTGTCTTTTATTGTGAAGTTCCGATTTGTTTTTCTTTTTCTTTTTAGGAAGCGTTCCTATTTGAATATACAAGTATGTATTAAAAGTTGCGTCGAGTTTTCGCATCAGACCCTGGGACACAATTCTAAATGCATGTGAGCAGTGTGAGCTTGGAAAATGGATTTTCCATTAAGAGACACTGGAGCTGAGGTTTAGTAAATGGGGTGTAGCACTCATATGGCCTCAACTTTTTAAAAACTGCAAACAAAACAAATTACTCTTTGAACCAGTGATGTATAATACTTTTGGTTCATGCAATCAGTCGGTGGGGAAAAATATCAATGGATTTTAAGATGTTTTAGCTTACAACACCTTTGTGCAAACAACAGTAAGCCATAAGACACATACCCTTCAAAGCCGTTCTTTCTGAGGTAGCATGTCACAGAGCAAACACAAAAAAAACAAAATAAAGACACATTTCTACAGAAATACTGACAAAAAAGTATTCTATGTCCAACCGGATGAAAGACAAAGCATGCTGCACAAATGGAATGGACTTTATCTAATGATATGAATCACAGGACAATGTGTAAAAGCCAGCAGGCAGAGAGCTGCTATTATAGGAATGACTGAAATTACTAAGCCAATGATTTCTATGGTAATGTTTACAAGGCAGGCAACGATGGACAGGCAATGTGCACTACTTCTTTACAGAATCATACCTCATGGAACTTCGCAAAATCTTCGTAAGAAAGCTTCTCGCCACATGCACGTCATTCTCTGAGGGCATTTTCTGAGCTACAATATCCACCATTTTCAAATTCCTGGGCAGCAAGGGCAGGAAGACACAGAGCTCACCAGCAGGACAGGACAAACAATTTACATTCTCACATATTCAAAAGCTTGTGAACAGGTTGGCCACACAAGTTACATTTTTAAACTCTATACTTTTCCAGACTCCAAAATCAAATTTGTGGCCACCTCTTATGTCAGCACCTTTAGTATCTGCACCCTCCAACACAACATCTTTAAAAATAAAATAAAAATAAAAAAAATGGGAAAGGCTTTGAAAAGTAAATGTAAAATACAAAAAAACAACAAACAACAGTTTTTTAAAAAACAGAAAAAGGGTTATGGTTGTAATTATATATATATATATATATATATATATATATATATATATATATATATATATATATATACATATATATATATATATATATATATATATATATATATATATATATATATATATATACATATATATATATATATATATATATATATATATATATATATATATATAAACAACGAATGGGAAGCACCCTGGTTACTTAAAATGTTATAGATTTTTTTTTATTTCAGATTTTCATTTTTGAGAAAACAGTATGGAAAGCCAAAATGTTTTAAACTGGACAAAACAGAGGTTAAACAAATCTCCAACTTAATTAGAAAATATTCCACTTTCAAAGACAATATAATAATGATTCAGAATAATACAGCCCTCATTTTCTTGGTTATAGCTCCCCCTTCTGGTAAAAAATACCCATTGTCTGAACACCATGCTCTGATTATACCTGGAGCATATGAGAAAGTCCAGGTAAGATGGACAGCATCATTTAAAAGCAACAGCAAAACATCAGCAAGCATCTCTTATCATCAGAAGAGGGTGAAGCTGAGGTGAGCTATAATCAGACTCTGCCATATGGTCCACGGGGAACACAGGCCCAGCATGAGCCAGAGGGGCTTAACAGAGAAGAGAGTCTCGTTCAAAATCAGATCAGCCACTTCACCGCTTTATTCAAGCTGTTGTCTGCATTCCAGACATCTTTTCTGCCCCCACTCCAGTCCAAACCTGAAAACCGTTTGGCAACCATAGAGGACGTGACAGTAGTGTGTAGTTGACAGGTGATCGATCATTAACTAAAACAATAATTATTAAAAGTATTTGAATTCTTCTTTTTTTCTTGGCAGAATATTGGTTACCAGGCTCCGATTTCTATAAATGAGGTTTTTGTAGTATATTCGCCTATTCTTTTGAATCTATATCAAACATTAATAATGCAATGGTATAACTATAGAGATTTTCTCGCCTCGACTTTCGCTGGAGACAAGATTTGCACAATAAAAGGCTTGACGTTAACAGGTCCTGCCGCTTGAATGAACGAATAAGGAAATGTTCAAGCTAACAGCTTCTTTCACTTCAAAACATGACTCCTGCTTTTGGATAAGATCAATAAATTTAGACACTATGATCTTTTTTTCAGACAGACAGATTTGGTAAAGCCTCTATAAAGTGGGGCAATTCCACAAAATGAATTGAGGATTAGAGTTAAGGCCTATTTAGAAAACAAAGACAAGACAACATGGAGCCCGAGTCTTCCTTGTTCCTCTGCAGGCCTGTTTCTGGGGCACTAGCAGCTAACCACACATGGCGCATGCCATTGGTATGCAAATCAAGCTGGTTTTATTAGGCCTATCGTCAGGGCTACAGCTGGACAAGCACAGATATGTCACGAAAGTGAATCAGATGGCTGCAGTGGGGGCAGGGGAAGAGATTGCTCTCCGAGGGACCCGTCTGAAGTCTGACTTCGCACTTAACGTCGCATGAATGACCGGTCAACGTTCAAAAAGATTCAGTTCCCACAAAACCAAAATAATGTCAAATAATAACCTTGATCATCACTTGTTTTAACAACAATACTTTAAAAGATTAATTTGCTTTTCAGTGCAAAATACTAATTCTTACTGATCGTGGCTTAACCTAAATGACTGATGACCTCATACTGAGAGTCAAAACAAAAGGTTTTTTTTTTTTTAAACCACAATAACAAAATATTAGGGTCAAAACAACTAAAGAAGAACCCATCCTCCACAATTATTAATGGAGGTATAAAAAAAAATCTAAAACCAATTTCAACTACTTAATGTTGAAATGTAAAAAAAGAAAAAAGAAAAAAGAAAGAAAAGAAATTGAAGTCAGACTCACCAAACATGTGGATGAAGGAACACAGAATTAACAAAAACAAACCCTAAAAGTCAACTAATAGAGAGAAATTAACTTTGTAAAGTGTGACCAGCTGCCTCCATGTGCTGGTCAGGCATAACAGTCCCAATACTTCAAAGACAGACCCTGAGAGCCACTGAGTTCAACATTACCTACAAAACGCACATCATCTGACATCGTAAACATGCATTTCAACATGAAATGGCCAGCGCTAAAACTAAAACCCAAACCCAGTTTTCCTGGCAGAAGCAGTTACAACTTAGAGGAGGTTTTCTTCAGGATTACTGGGGGCTTTTCCCCTGAGAGGGGGTAGAAAAGTGTACCAAAGGGGAGGAGGGCCATTGTCATAGCCAGTCCCCTTTGAGTATCCCCCCTTCCTTGCAACATCTCATTGGCTCTAAGGGGCTAATATGCTAATGACGGGATGAAATGCCGGACTCTTGTCTTGCCATCACCCCTGTTGTGAGGCACACAAGCATTTCAACAATTACTATGGCAACAGCTTTATCTATAGTGTGTGAGAGAGCTCGGTTTCCTGAAAGCGGAGCTACTGATCATCAGGGGTTATTACCACTGCATGGTCAATACCAATAAATATGGACTGGTAACTTTAGATGCTATTATATTACACTTTTTAATATAAGAAAAACATAGTTTCAAATTACAAACTAATCGTGAGGCGTCAACTAGTCTGAAAGTATACAGGTTTAAACTGTTATGGTTTAAGAATCGACAACATGTCATATCGTTGCCACTGTTTTAAATGCTCTGAATGAGATGCCTTACAAAGCCACTGCAGGCTTCCTCTGGCTGTGTGGAGCATGGAGTAACGCTGCGCCACCCCTCTCCCACCTGTTGCTGTATACTGCTGGTGGTCAGCAGGCTACAACACTTTTCACTCCCTTGAATAAAGAAATGTATGAATATTTCCTGTCATAAAAAACACAAGACAGGCTATAAAAAAAATAAAAACCCATCAGCTTTCATGCTTATCAAGATAATACCATTTAAAAATCAAGTTGATAAGCCAAAAGTGGATGATTGCAGGCTAATTAACCTGCTAATAGCAGTTCATTATACTTGTGTCACTTAGAATGTTTTTTTTAGCCGTACTGCTCTTCTATCGCTACATTCAGAATCTAGCTTCATCTTAACGTCTTTAACAAATAGTTAACGATAAAACATTTATACATAACTTTATAGCTGGAGTAATCAATATCCCATCCATTTTCTATACCTCCTTAATTCGTGTTAAATGATTTTAATAGCAGCAGCAGCAATAACTGTTCATCTGTTTTGTCAGCTGAAAACCAGGCGATTAGAACAGAAATCCTGCAACTGGAAGCTGACCGAAAGACACTAAAGTTCATTAAAACCTATTAGCCCTGAGGGTTAGGATTTTTCTTGAAGTACCTCGATAGCATAGTGTTTTTAGCTTATTTCCCAAATGAACTTGTAATCAAGTAATGTTTTGATACTGTGATGTAAAGGTAATACATCTAAAATCATTGCAAGTATTATTTCTTACACCGTCAAATCTATCTTAAAATATCTCCCGAGATGTTATGGAGAGTCAGACCCTAAAGCTCTACATACTTTCCCTCCTAAGCCTACCCAGCAGTTTGAGCTGACAGAAAAATGACAGACGGCTGGTAATTATCAGCCAGGTTTAAAAGCATGGCGGTGACAGAGAAAAGTGCAGCATCATGTACAGTATTGAAGAGCAGAAAAAAATGCTGAAGCTGAAATTGCACAACCTGCAGTTTGCAGGTGAGCCACTGGATCCCATTTGCTCCCTAAGGAGCCTCACAAAGGCCTTTCTTCAGCTAACCCTACAATCAAAGCAGTCATGTTTCGGGTGAGAGAGGTGAACCATGAGCACAATGCAATGACCGGCACATTCCTGGGCTGAGTGGCATACCAGCTGCCAAGTCACGAGCCATCTGTGCTGACCCAAAGCCCAGATACACCTGGAAACCTTCAGACTCAGAGCATGGCTTTAAACTGTATCACAATTAGGATTTCACAACATACGTCTGAAATGCTGTCTTGATTTGGGATCATTTATGTGTCTAAGCACAGGCATGAATTCACCAACAAGTTATTACGAGCTTAGAAGCAAACCTTGCACAAAGTAAGATGGAATATATTTAATTAGTGTGAGCAACGCTCACATAACTGTCAGAATAGAAAAAGGTGTGAAATATTTATGTAATGTCAGCCAAGACTTGGCTCTGATTCTGGCTCCTGGAGGCTTTTTCCCCCCATTAAGACTTTTTATAGGCGTAACCTGATGACAGAACATTTCTAATGTTAGACATCAGGAGCTAGTCAAACACATGGACAAAGATGGCATAATAAATCAAAGACTACTTTTGTCAACATTTTGATCATGGCCTATAATTACACTCTATAACTAGTCAGATCAATGCCATTTCTAAAATAGCATAGAGAACCATTACACCTTATACGCACATCTCACAAAATGTTAACCAGGAACTAGCATTTCCTGGTGGTAATTGGACCATTTTGGGCTTTATTAGGACCACTGACCAACTAGTCAGAAACTAGAAATCCAATCTCACAGCAGATAGGTGTGTAGAGGTTAACTAAGTTCATTATCATGGAGGTGCTTTTAAATAGACAGAAAAAAAACTTGAGAGAGAAAGAAAGATGTGGAGACTGCTGTTACGGTAATGCTAACAGGGCAAACAGCTAATGTAAGATGCTACAATTGGTCAAAACAGCAACTATCCTCTCTCAGAGTTGCCTCTGCTACCAACATAAATAATAAATGTCTGCTCAAGACAACAGTGAAGGAAAATATATGTGCGTCTTCCTATAAAAAAAAACATTTTTTGAAGAGGAATCAGAATCTACTTATCTGCTTATAAAAACTAGAGAGTGGAAATCTGCCACATAACTTAATTTGTAAAACTTTAATACATCTCTTGAATTTTGTGAAAACCCAAGAAAAAAAAAATCAATCATTTCTACCTCAATGTTGTTTCATATAGCGAATGGAACGATACGTTGCCTCACTGAATGCTGCCAATATTAACAGATGTTTACATCTCCCTAACTGGCCTGAAGGAGTGGTAAAATAAGACCAGAAACTAGAAAAACAAAACAACTAAATCTCCAAACTGTGATTTACTCTGTTGAGACTCAAACTATTTTAAGAAATCCACTTAAGTGAATTTAGTTACCTGCATTCCAAACATACTACGTAGGCTTAACTAGAAAAATAAGGCTTGCTAAATGTAAGCCACTGGCCAGAACCCCTACTGAGTGCTTACACTGTAACATACCCCTGGAAGCCTTTCCAGCCATAACTGGATTTTGCTCTGAAACCTTCCCTAATCTAAAACAGCAACTGGTTGTGTATGATACAACAAGAAAATTTTTATTTTGTTGTTACAAGAACATTAAAAAAGGAACTTTGCAGCAGCAGAAAAATGAAAACTCAAGACGTCACTCTGGTACTTCTATGAGGACTCCAGAAGGGGGAAACACAATGCCACAACACTGGGAAGTTTAATCTGTCATGCTGCACTGAGTTGTGTCTACAGTTAATGTCTAATGTGAGAGAGATCTGGAGAAAAAGGCATTAGTCATTGTGAAACGGCCACAAAATATAGGCTGATTAAAGCAACCATTTTAAAGAAAAGGTATTGTCACTATATCATATGTTCTACAGAAGTAAAAACACGTAAATTTCACTGTGAGTTTAAAGTTTAGAAGTCATGGTGGGCATAGTCACTGATACGAGTTCTACAGACTTTAACTAAGACGGACAGTCAAGGGCTATAAACCAATTGTGAAATCAAGAGGAAAATAATGCATTCCAGATAGCTCAAGGTACTCCCTCTGGTGCAATGGACCTAGGTTTGATAGCCGGTTGCATCAGAAAGGGCATCTGGTGTAACAACTCTGCCAGGTTTGCAAACCCTGTGCAAGTTGTAATGACTTACTATGGCGACCCCTGAATAAGGACTCAGCCAAAGGACTCTGTCATTCTTCTATCTCTCATGATAAAAAATAGTCAGACAAAAAAGAGAAGTGTTTTGATTTTAACACTTAACACAAATTCTCCACTGGATCCAGGTCTGGACTTTGACCGGCCCATTTCCTCCAAGTTAAACACTAAACCTAGAAATCTTGGAATAAGCTCCTCACTCTGTAAATGGACCATGGACTTTCAGCCCAACAGAACTTAGTACGTTAGGTAACAACCGTTCACCACCATCACACTCAACATGGATGTACCGCAAGGCTGTTTCTTTAGCCTGTTCCTCTACCAACTCATCTACATCACCAGCATGGCTGTTTGAATTGGTCTCCATATCTCTGAGAGACTTTTCTGAACAATAAACAATCTGGTTAAGAAGGTCCATCAGCAACTTGTCTTGTTGCAGACACTGACGAAGTTACTTCAAGGCTGGACTATTATAATTTTTTACTGTTAGGAAGTCCACAAAATGCAGTTCAAAGCCTTCAGGTAACCAGTTGAAGGGTCAATTTGCTACCAAATAGTTAAGCAATAGGAAGCAGGAGGGCATATTGCATATTTATTGTTAATATGTACAGGGCTAAGGTTGAATAGATTTGTATGGACCGGATCCTTTGTACATTGCTAAAAAACCTTGCCAGATCTATGTTTGCTTAGAAACTCCATATTAATATACACGTTTCTTTATTAGTCCCTCAGCAGTAACATTTATTTGTAATAACAGCAAATTGCCAGGTAAAGTGAAGCACACAGTGGCAAACTAAGATAATCAATTATAATAAAATAATTGCATGACTGAATCAACAGTACATTTTTCCATAAAGGATATTAACATTATCTTATCTGTTTTGCCAAACAGGGAAGGGATACTTTTAAATTATATATTTTTCTAAACCACAGCTGATTTGTTCCCCAATTATTATTTTCCCCCCTAATTAACGAAGTTAAAATATTGTCATTGTAATTTATCATTTTTCTGCTCTTAACCAAAAAGAACGCCGTGCTTTCAAAAAATGTTGCAATGGTATCAAAAACAGCATTGAGTTTCTTAGTATCTGTATTGAGTTTGAAATTTTACTATCGTGACAACCGTATTACATGGGTTGTTGTTGTTCTAGCACATCTGCATATATGATTATACTACATATTCATATTGACTATCAATATAGCACATCTCTATATAGTGGGACCTTGACTTACAAGTGTCCCAACTAACAACTTTTATGAGATGTGAGCTGTCAGGTGATTTATTTTCCTTGACCAGAGAGCTAAAATTCAGTTTATGAGCCAACTACAGACATCCTACCAATGGTGAGTGCAGTGAAAGCTGGATTAAAGGAGCTACAGACAAAGCACCACATAGAAGTTTTGCAAGAACTAGGTGATGCGGAGGAGGCGTTATCTCTACAAGAGAGATACAGTAAATGTTGGGAATGTGGCAGAAACTTTCCAACTTTATTCAAAAGAAACCCTCAGAAAATGTGGCAAATAAGTGAAACCTGACTTATAGAGACATTCTGACAGAAGGGATGAAATAGATTTTCTCTGACAAGTTTTTATTGAAAAGTCCTCATATGAAAGTGAGTAAAGTGTGGCAGAAAGAGCAAAAATTGGCAAATAATGTTCAGTTAATCAGTTCAGCCCTTCTCCTCTACTTCCATCAGTATCTTCATGCCATCTGATCTCCAAGGTAAATGTTGCAATTATACTACACTGGATTTAATAAAACCAGCTTATTTCAGTACATTCTATTGTATAGTGTTTTTATAGAATACTGTATTCATTATTCATAAGTAAATTTTCTTTTTCAAAACAATGTGATCTAAAAATTGCAGTGTTTTTGGAAGACTCTGGAACAAATTAATGGCATTTCAATATATTTCAATGAGGAAAGCTGATTTGGCATGCAAGTAATTTGAATTAAGAGCTTCGTCACGGAACCAATGGATTTATTTTTGGTATCAGATTAAAGGGGGAAAAGTATGCAGCACATCAGAGTTCTTTTTGTAAAAGATGTTTAAAACATAATTTTACTTCCACTTTGGTTATACAAAGTTTTGTATTGTTCCATCACATAAAATACTCAAACAATAGCTTTACGTCAGCAATCATGAAGTTAACATGTAAATGTGAAACGATTCATGTGGTATAAATACTTTCTGCAAGGCCCTATAAAAAAAAGATATTTCACTTTACAGTAGAGATTAAAGCAGTTTTGACAAGGTATTTGGAGAGCGAGATGCTTTCCCACACAAAGCCACACCTATCCGATCTCCACGTGACGTGGGACAAGTTCCCTCCCCTCCCTTCTCAAAAATGACATTGCAACAACTACCGCCGATTAGTCATAATGTACAAAACGAAAACCTGGCTGTGCCCTTCTGCTATATGTAGAGAAACCACACCTGCACACAGGGGCAGGTTCTGGCAGCTTGCTGATAACCATCCAACATTATCTCTGAGATGAATGGGAAGGTGTTTAACAAATAACATTTGACGTGCACAGGCAGAGACAGAGTGCAAAGAAAAACACCAGGGCTCCCGGTAGGGCACAGGTAGTGATGTTTAAGTCGGAGGATAAAACATTTCTAAAACATCAATAAACAACACGCAGAGAAATTGGACTAAAAATGAAGCTTTGAGGTTCAGTAATGACCCACCATCACTTCTCTGTATTCTAAATGTGACACAGACTTGTTATTGTGGCCCTGGGAAATGACTGACTTGAGATGCAATTTGAGATGAGCAGAACAAAGGAATTCCTCACAATCCCAGCAAACAGAGAGTCCTGTGGGATTCACAGACTGTAAAACACAATATGAACAATAAGACTTGTCCTTGAAAGGAAATGTCTCACTCCGTTTAGAATTACGAGCATATTATGTTAAAAATAACCAGATCCCTCACTCGTGCCTGCTGTTCTTTAGCAGCTTTAACCTGTTGTGATCCACGTTCTCCCTCAGGTTCTAAAGAAAAATGTCTCAGAGAACCATCATGTGAAAACAGAGACTCCTCTGCTGTCTGGAAGAGGATTTCTGGGCAACACTTAGGGAAAAAAAATATTTCTTGACTGAGAATAACCATAAGAGTCAAGACAGGGGAATATTTACTCAAACTACCCTCAGCTAAAACTTTATTAGCAATCCGTTGCTGAAGCTGCTGTGGGAAAACATAACATTCCTCCTATGAAGGGGGATTAATGTCACTTTAGAGCTGCTCGATGAAGCATAGCCTTTTACAGTTGGAGCTGCATGTGGCAATGTTTTGGAATCAAATCACTATTTAAATACTTGCTAATAATAAACGCTCTTTTTTAATTTCTCTCTTTCTTTTCCTCTGAACTACTTGAAAAGAGTCCCAATATGAACATAGTACAATTGAGAACATGTTCTAGCCCTTGGGGCAACTACTGTGTTACACACAGCTCGTCTTCTTGCAAAATCTTTGTTGTCAAGCAAAAAGAATTGCAGCTGTGATACGCTAAATTAATTTAAGCTCTGCCAAAAGTAAAGCAGGGAACTAAATCAGATAGCCTTCAATATGACTTTTTATCTCCATGGAGCTAACAATCACAAATCCTCGTCTGATGTGATGTATCAGATGTCCCATGTTTTCCTTAAAAGGTTTAAAAAAAAAAAAAAAAAAACTCTTACACAGCCCCAGTGTGTAAGAGTTTCACACTGGCGCAACATCTAGTGCACCGGTGAATTAAATTAATTGAAATCGACTTCGCCGTAAGCACGTAATAACTACTACAGAAGCCGTGGAGTGTCATAATTGTGACAATGTCAACATGTCTTCCATGTATTTGGTACCAAGCTACTGCTAATAGCTAATAGCTAAGGTCATTGTGTGAAATGGCTTTTGACACTGTCGCCAAGTCCACTTGTTTTTTTCTATAGTAGTTTGTACATTTATTGAATTGCGTTTTCTTTGGCTCGCTTCTGAACATGCAATTGCTTATTTGGGCTCCAATATAAGTGGCTATAAACACCAGTCAAAAGCGTGCACTGCTGTGCCATAGATGCTGTGAACCAGCCGAATGAAATATCCGTACACACATACTCTGTGAAAGAGAGAAAAGACGAACAAAATAGGCGTCTCTGCTGGCAGGACAAACTGGCTGCTGAACTACACTGCCCTGTTTAAAAAATAACGGCAAAAGAAACTTCACTGTTATATTGAATTAAAGCTATTGTTGGTAGTCCTGTTCAGAAACACTATTATACTGGGTGAAATGGTCCTTCCAGCCTGACAGTAGTCAATACATTATGTATTCAGAAAAAGGAGGTTAAAAAATTAGATCTCTGGGAAAGTTGCAGGCCTGAAAAACTGTCCAATCCCTGTTCGGTCCAAAGGGCAAACAACTAATTCTAAGTTATTAGAACATTTTCATTTTTGAGGTGAGGTTATTAGACATTTATAAAATAGGCCTGTCTCAATCAATAAATCAATTAATCGCACGGTAAATTGTAATCATATGATTAATAAAAATAAGCGCGATAATTTGCATAGGCATGTTTGCCTTTTTGCCCTTGTGTTTCCATCTCCCCTGAGACAGGATAGCAAAAAGGTTTCAGTACGCTGGACCGGCGTCTGCTCCCCTCTCCCTTCTCATTTCCTGAGTATATCAAGGGTTAAATCTAGCCAGGGGTTCCCACAGAAAATGGGGTAATCCTGGCAGTAGTTGTCTGGTGGCTCACGGTAGTTGTGTGAGGAGAGTTGAGCAACGCAGCTCGAAGGAGGGGTGCAGCCTTCAGCCGGGTAGCGTAGTCTGCTGACCGTTTTACGTTTCTCTCAAACATTGAGGCTATTAAAATATATAAACGACACTCAGCCTGCCGGGGAAGGGGGGATGTTTGGAGAGTAAATCCTGGCAGCAAGCCAGGCTTATAATACGGTGGGGGGAAACCCAGCTTGTGTCAGGTAGGCACATGGTCAAACTTAAAATGAGACCATCATGAGGGAGAGCCAGACAAACGGTAGTTTGAAAAGATATTCAATGGCTGTCAAAGCCAAAGAACACCGCTGCAGGGTAGGAGTTTTTTGGATTCAAACCATGTGATCCCCACCTGCTTTGTTTGTCTAAGCTGATAGGTTGAGAGGATATACTTGTGTTGTTATGTCGTTATCATATTAGTCGAAAAAGGTCTCCAAATGACAATAATGAATAATGTATCGCAATAAGTTTTAGAAAAGATTATTGTCCAGCAAAATTTGCTCTCGTGAGAGGCCTATTATAAATATGTATCTATACAATATTTTGAATTCTGCTAATTAAAAGCCAAAGTAGTTACACACTGTCCCTGTAAGACCAACTTCAAGACCCCCTAAAACAATCTGTTAGAAAGATTTCAGCCGGTCTTCCCACAATGCAATGCAGTATGATGCACTTCTTTTAGGGTAAACAGTGGAATTCAACAGGATTTGATCTGCTTTAACACAACAAGACAAAGCAAAGAAACTACACCATTTAGTTTAATATAGCCAATTAATTACATTCAACTTTTAAACAAAACAGGAGGTTTACCTAGGCTTTGTCTCCTTAGCGGTGCTAATCTGCTTCTGCTTTCTAACAAAGAGTGAATCTTAGCAGGAGGACTAACCGTTAAAAGTCAATTAATTGGGTGGAATGTGTTTCTTAATAAAAGCATACTTTATAAAAAAAAAAAAAAAAAAAAGAGACAAAATTTTATTGATGCAAGGACATGAATACTGTTGCATCTAGAGTTAATCCCCTAAAGTACCCCTCTTCACAACTGCTCTACTAGCAACTGATGTAGTTGCATCCTCTCATGTGCGTCCTGCTCTTCATACAAATTAACATCCCAAGTAGGGCTGCAACGACAAATCACTAAAAATCACCAATTAAAAGCACTGGCAACAAATGTCATCATCCGATTCGTTGTGTCACACGATTTTTGCTTCACTCGCCATGTAATGGAGGCCTTGACCTCATCTACAGAGCCGTGTCAATGCCGAGTGGCTGCAGAGCGAGTTGACTGCAGCGAGGCGGAGGCGGCATTTTCAAATGCTGCTTTTTTGTTGCAAATTCTACTAATGGCGACACAGAGAAAACGGCTCGAACAAAGTCCTCAAAAGATAGAGAGCATGTCGCGCTTCACAAAACCAAAAGTAACGTGCGAGATTTGACATGGCACAAGAGCTGAAATAACATGGAGTCAAAGAGGAGGGTGAAGAGAGCTCAACAGCAGGGTTAGTAATGACAATATCTGATGTTTGTTCTGTTTCAAACTGAGGAAACGGCGACAGCACTTGGCTCGCGGGCTGTGAGCGGTTTGCTGCACGGCCAAAATCATGCTTTAGGGTGCCCCCTTAACATCAGTCTGGGAGCTGGTAATGCAGCTGTTAGCTTGTTAGCTGGTTACTGACAAGAGCTTGTTTATGTGCACAACTTTCCCTGATTTGCTTGAAATGTGTTCGGGTTAAAATGAAAGAAACTATTCCAAATGCACCGTTTATATGGGCTCAAAAATCAAATAATCCGATCATGACTTGCGTTTACTTGCACCAAGCTTTATTCAAAGTAGAAACTCTCTGACATTAGCAGAGTTGTTGGATTTCCATAAAACAACCGCAGAAGGTTTTTATTTCTTCATTCGGTAAAAAACAACAATAAACACAGAGGTGCATTTGTTCTGACTGTTCAGAGCACACAGAACGGACCCACACCAGGTTCTGAGATAGTCGAGAACTCCTGCTGCTGCTGCTGTTGAGAGAAAGGGAGGAAATGATGATCATCCATAACATGTTCTGTGCTGCACAGCGCTGCAGCCCCATCCTCCACATGCAGGCGCTGTAAGTTCATGAGTTAATCGCAACAAGTGTTTAGATGGACGCTGGTAGGATTATGGATCATAAACCAGCCCTCTCAATCGGAATACAGTTTATTTCTGGTGGTAATAATTTCTTCATTAAGCTTTAATTTGCAGAAAAAGTCTGAGTGAAGGTACTGTATGGGAGAGAGGAGCAGGGCTCTAAACTAACTTCTCAAGAATCAAGAGTCTTTATTGTTGTTATGTAACCATAGAGAAATTTTAGTGAGACACTCAGAATGATAAGAGCCAGACCTAAAGTAAAAACACTTTGTTGCAAAGCATCTCGTAAAAACGAGACATAAGCATCCCTAAAGGTCACCCTCAAAAATGTAAAATCCTCAGAATTAATTAAAAATATTAAATATCCAACACCCTTTTGACTCTTCAAAGAAAAAATAGAAAAACTTAAAACATCAGAATAAAAATATACATGAGGACCTATGTAGAGTGTAGTATTTACATAAAAAGCAGCTTGTGCAGTAACAGTCTGAGTCAAAGGGCTGGTGGTTTATTTCATTCTCAGAAGTGGTGTTTCTGCTCTGGTTGCATTGTTATGTCCATTTTTCCCTAGCTGCCCTAGCACAAGGGTGAGGTTCAACCAAACCGCATTGACACCAGTTTTACAGCTTCACTTCTGTTGTGTTAAATCACTGTTCATATACAGTCCCTGACAAAAGTCTTGTCACTTATCTATTTTTTTTTTAAAAAAACAACAGCTTATAACCTGACCTTTAATTAATCTATTGGTTTTAGGAATGGCTCATATCAAAGACAAAACCCTCCCAAATTATGTTCACCATCCTAAAATAAGTTTGCTTCACTGAAGAAAGATTGATCATTTAATGAACACAGAAAGGTCTGATTTTGGCAAGACAAAAGTTTTGTCGCCTTGTCATATGATGCACCCAATCCTAGATTACAGCCTCACCTGTGATCAGTAATTGATTAATCAATTAGTGGGTGTGTATAAAAAGAACCCCAGCAAACCAGACCGTCACATCAACTGCAGCTTGACCTCTGACAACATGACTAAGATTCACCCTGAGACCAAAGCATTGATTATCAAGAGGCTGAAGACCAGATCTACTGCTGAGGTGGCTGACACCTTCAATGTGTCTCAGTGTCAAGCACAAAGAATAAGAAAATGTTTTTGACAAGCCCATGTCCAACAGACCCTGCAAGACAACTGCTTGGGAGGACCGTTTGTTGTCTCAAAAATCCAAGGCCAGTCCCTATTCCCTTGGGGTTACTTTCAGTATGGGGGTGTGCAAGAGATTTGCAGGGTGGAAGGCAATATCAATATCCTAAAATATCAAGAAATATTAGCTACCTCTTCCATTCCCAACCACAAAAGGGGTACAAGTTTGCAGCAGGATGGTGCTCCATTGCATACTTCCATTTCTACATCAACGTTCCTCAAGGTGAAGAAGGCCAAGGTGCTCCAGGACTGACCAGCCCAGTCACAACACATGATTATTGAGCATTTCTGAGGTAGAATGAAAGACGAAGTATGAAAGACGAAAACCAAAGAATCTTGATGGACTCTGGGGGGCATGTAAGACTGCTTTCTTTGCGTAAAAATAATCAACAGATTAGTCGATTATTAAAATAATCGTTAGTTGCAGCCCTAATCACACCCCAAGTCATATCATTGGCTAGCTTGGAATCACATACCACTGTTGCACCGATGATAGTCAACTTTACAGGCACATTTAAAGGAGACATATCATGCAAAATTCACTTTTTTAGCGCTCAAATACATTTTGTTGACTACTTTGAGCTTCTAGGAGTACATAAATGTTTAATGCAGTCTCTCCAGGAGCTGTGTAGAAATCTTTATATTCCGTCATATCTTTCAAGCGGTTCTGTTTTCTCTTTTATATTTTTTTATTAACAATAATGGTGCCATCTTTGCTGCAGAGCTGCTAAACGAGGTCAAAGAGTTTCAGCTAAGCCAATTTTTTATTTTTTTTTTTCACTGCAATTTGGTAGTCCAAACTCAAGGATTGTGAAGCTACAAGTGGATAAGTGAAAATGTTTGGTTGTTGGGTGTATTAACCCCCACAAGTCATTATACTGTCCCCCAGCGTACTACAAAAATGGCCAAATGGGGTGGAGTGGACACTCTGCGACCTGCAGGGTGGTGGGTTGTGATGTGCCTCCTTTGCATTTAAAGAGACCACATGAAAACGAGTTGCTATCAGACGCACTACAAAACAGCGGCAAAAAGGGGACACAAGGGTTAAAGAGGAATTGAGACAAAAGCATTGCTGTTCCATTTTATATAGACCACAACTGAATAGTTTCAATGTGAAAAGGAAGAATTTAAAGACATATGTCTCCTTTAAAAAAAATGTTATATTGTGGAAAAACTTCAATATTTTTCGTCTTTCATTTCAGTAAATTAAACTCTTATGTAGTGTTTCCCCTGTCGTTATAGTGGAGGCAACTCCCTTTCCACCCCCCAGATTTTTGAGTTAATATATTATATAAAATTTTGTTTTCTAAATGAAATAGATCACAGCAGAAGTTTTGAGGTTCCTTTCCCACATAAAAAATGCCTATACACTGTCCTTTTAAGAAACACATTTAAATTATATTTCTTATTATTTTGTATTATTTTCACAGAACTCTGTCATTTCTGCCGCTGCACTGACGGGCCTCTGTCATTTTAGGCTCTCTGTATCAGTGACCGCAGAGTTCCAACCTGAAACGCAGACGCAGGTTACAGGTATGCACACAGGAAGAACACACCCTCCTGTCAGTACACACCAACTTCACCGGAAAACACGTCGCAATCACCTGCACAACAAGATATTTTATCAAACGCCCCCATTAACGCTCACTCTCCTGTAAGAAGCAGCCATAACTCTCTTACTTTGTATTTGACCAGGTGACAGTTTTTTTTTTTTTTTTTTACCTGAACTGGGGTTTTGAGGAGAAATACACCCCCTGGTTGTAGAAGATTGAAATACGAAGAGAAACAGAGAGCCAGGGAGTGACAGAAAAATATAGGTAAAAGATAGCAATATGGAGAGAAACAGACAACAGAAATTCATAAGCAGTTATGCTCCCCGACAACGCCGCACAGAAAGCCTGAAGATGCTGGTGAATAACCAATATTTGAAGCCATTAGCTATCACTTTTCAAGACTAATATTAAACGTATCTGCAGATAAAGACAAACATCCACAATAGTCTACAGTGAGATCACTTTGCAGCTTTTAATAAATGGATGAGATGTCTCCCAGTTTCCGTACACAGCGGCACCTAGAAAGATGCACAGCAGCAACTAAACTGCACACTTTGTGGATAACTGATAAATGTTTCAATATTAGTTATTTAAAAAAAACTGTTAAATTATACTGCATTTATGTTATGTTAAATTGATAAAAGCAATCAACTACTTTATTGCTGTTAGTAAAATAAATGCATAAAGATTACGTCTCCTCTAAGCATGTGTGTGTGACATTCCTAAAATACTGATATGGATTCATTACAGTCACATATTTCAAGTCTTATTTATTGTAATTGTGATAATTGTAGCTTACAAACAATGAAAACTCAAAATTTAGTTTCTCATAGAATTAGAATATCTGAAAACAGTAAATACATGTCTTAGGTTTCTCTGCCTCCACACACCTGAATTAAATTTGCTGGTTCAATGGCCGTGGTGTTTCTGTGCTTGTTGGGCCAGCAAACAGGCCTGAGCTGTATCCCATTGGGAATCTATAGAGTATTGTCAAAAGGAAGATGAGGCACCATACCCAACAATGCAGATGTGCTTAAGGTAGCTATCAAAGCAATCAGGGCTTCCATTACCCCAGCAGCCCACAGGCTGATTGCCTCTATGCCACGCTGATAGCGTAATTCATGCAAAAGGAGCCCTAACCAGGTGTTCAGTGTTTTCATTACCGTAATATATATATATATATATATATATATATATATATATATATATATATATATATATATATATATATATATATATATATATATATATATATATATATATACACACACACACACACACACACAACTTCCTCAAGCTAAACAGCACCAAAACTTTAGTTCTTCTCATTGGTATCCCCCATCAACTACATTTCATTAATAACTGAATTTCATATTGTGGACCTACTATCACCTTCTCCCAGTCTGCAACAACTGTAGGTGTAAAATATGACTCATCTATCATGTAAACTTCATGTCCACCACCATAGTAAAGACGTATTTCACCCATCTGAAGAACACAGCCAAAGTTCACTCGTCTTTCTCCCCCGATGATGCTGAAAAACCTGTCCGCGGTCACTCCTTGTCACGATCCGTTCCACAAATATTCAGTCTCTGCGCCACCAAGACCAAAGTTCACCTGCTACTGCCCCAAGGCTTTTCAATTGAGTTGTATCCTGGCTTTTATTCTTTTTCCGTCTCATTTTATCTTTAATGTTTGTTTTCAATGTAAAGTGATTTATAAATGTATTTTTATTACCAAATCAAACTGATCTAATCTTAATGACTAGATGACCCAATCGATCGTTCTGTGACTAGAATTAGATGATTTGTCCTTTATCTGCTCGGATGCGCAGGTCAAAAACTAAAAAGTTAAATGACCTTTCCCCATTTATAAATTGTATTAAAGCTAAAAAACAACAACAACAACGGTGTTGTCAATCTAAAAAAGACACCCCAGCCAACAGCCTGTACTTAGATGCACTTCTTGAGTTTAATAAAACTAAGATAAAGGTTAGGGATCTGTGTTATAAGCCTTTAGAATCGGGAGCTGAGACATTAAAGAAAACTGGAAACCGATATTGGCCAGCAAAGGCCAGATCCGTGTGTCTCTACTAAAAACAGTTTAAAAATACTCTAAAACTAACATGTCATACCACATACAAGCCTGATAATCTAAATCCGTTTGTTTTTTTTTACTTTAGATTTTTTTTTCTTCTACAAGAAAATAAATGACAGACATGGTAGAAGACGATACCTCATTCTTGTTCCCAGATCCTATAATAATCTTGTTTTGAGAGAATAAAACACAAGAAGTGAGAATCCCAGCCTTGTCCTTTCACAGAGACAAATGGTGACTGCACTTCCTTGTACGGACGGATTTGTTCAGAGATTGCATTATGACATGTTACAATGCAACAAAAAATGCAGACGGCAAAGAGAAACAATGACATCAGTGTTTTAACACACAAGGCCAGTGGTAAGATGGCTGCTCAGTTGACAAATGATTCATCAGTTTAAACGAGATATCAAACCTAAAAGATTACACAATACAGTCAGTCCAGTACAAGAAGTGTCCTTTAATGATAATAGAGACTGATTAGCCTGTATGGGTTTGGAACTAGGTGTTTAGTTAAAGTATTTGTGTCAGAGAAAACAATACAAACCTGTATTGCCTGATCATAGAGTTCATCACCAACTGAAAGGGTGTGCTGAACTTTAAAAAAAAAAAAAAAATCTCAGTGCCACATACTATAACTTCCCCTTGTGTGTCCCAACAACTGCCTGCATAGGATCCAACAGACACGTTGTCATTCGCTCTTCCTTCTTTTGAATACTCCCACAAACCAGGAAGTAAAGTTGAGAGCAGCCTTTAGCTAGCGTAACCTGGCCAAACAGGATCATCCAGCTACCGAGAACTCGGCAGCGACATCCCAGAATGCGCAGACTAAATTACAGACGCACTGCGCATGCAGCTGCCGGGAGGGGTCAGGATCCTCCATCACCTTGCTGTGCTGGAGCTGTTGCCATGGTGAACCATTATGCTTACAGGCGGTGACGGCAGTAGACGCAGGAGGAGACTGGGGATTGAGTCCCTACCTTTTCACTACCAAACTGAGGGTCTTGTGGGAGCCTTTCACCAGGCAGATTGCCTCCTGTCTGTAGCCACTCAGGGGAATCTCGTTGATGTTGATGAGCTCGTCTCCCACCTGGAGACTCACAGCTGCTGCCTTGCTGCCTTCCTCAACCTGTGACAAAAACACAAACACACTTAAATATAAAATCGACAACATTTGAACCGGATGTAGGAAAACCTCAGCGTTTGGAATATGTCGGCACAAAGCTACACATACTGGGATGCATATCGTGCGCACGCAAGGTGACGGACGAAACAAACGCCTCAGGCTGTCATGTGATTTTAACGTGTGAAAAGTAGCGCTAGCATGAAATACCGTAAGCCTAAATTCAAAGCTGCGGCTGTCGATGGACGGACTGTTTACCAAAATGAACAGCAGGCAGGCAAGCTTCTAAAGACCGGCATCAAAGGCAGCAAAAGCACTTCAAAAAAAAGCTGCAGTCCAAACCAGTGGCATCATGTAAAAACAAACAGCGCTGTGTTTGTTTGAAGGCAGACACCTGAAATAACACCAGAGGATGTACAGTGGAAAGAGCACAGCGCACTGCAACTAACTTCTGCTGCTGAAATATCTCTGAGGACGCACTGACATGAAGGTCGGACCAAGAAGTCCTAAACTGAAGCGCAGCTACAGCTTGGCATTTGCAAAGCGTCAGAAACATAGATTGTGAAGGTCAGCGCTGTCCTCACACTGACGCAGAAAGTTTGACCTGAGGGAGAAAAAAAAACGGCTCCGTGTGGAAAGAAAAGCTGTGAGACCTTGCTTGGCAGCTGGCACATTAGCGCACAAATAGCTCATCTCTGCAGCTGATTAACAGTTTTTCCCTCAACCTGTAAGGAGGGTGGGGGGGGGGGCGGGGGGGATGACTCGACCAGAGAAGTATGTGTAGATGTACCAACTCTCATATCTTATAAGGCCTCTGCCCTCATTGCAGCAGAGATCAAACCGCGATTCTTTTCATTTTTCTATAATGGAGCGGGGAGCGAGGTGGGTGAAGAGTTTTCATGCTGGCTGGCAACATTCCTGAGCTGCTCCTGATATGGTAGTGGATTTGGTGGTCTGACACGTTCGCATAGCTACAACGCTGAAAACGGATACAAAACACCTGGGATTACTCAAGATGGAAAACTATTCTTGTTCAACAAAGTGGCCAGATAGATTTCAGCCTAGCAGAGGACACCACTGAAACAAGCGTAGGGTTTTTGGTAAGAGGCCAGGTAGAGAAATTTGGTCAAGACTAAACACGTTTTATCATTTTTCTTTGCCTTGTACGTTCCGTCCGGTGGTCCAAACCGGCTATTAAAAGCAAAAGAAGGGTCATTTATTTAGTTTTCTAAAAATGAACACACATTAGTGAGCTAGAGAGAGAAAAATAAGCATCATAATGCATCTAACTCACTAACATTTAAATGTTACTAGATTTAGGAGAAACTGGGCCACTTCTGCTTTATTACATATGTATTCCTGCTCAGCGATCGCTGTCTAAGAAAAGACAGATCACAGTTTATCTTTGTTCTCTGTCCTATGCCAGCTGGATGAATCCATTCTTACTTCTTTGAGGAGGTTTATCCACTCATTAACTGGGAGCCTGTCTAAAAAGAGAACTACTCACTGCAAAACAGCTTTGAGTTGATTTTTCTTTCACTTTGTTGAGACTTTATTACCGTCATCACTTGTCTGAGTCTTCTGCATTTTCTTTTTTTTTTCTTTTTTTTTTTTTTTTTTTTTTTTTTTACAGGAAGCGATCCACCAGGATATAAAGTAATAGTCCAGATAGAGGAGTCTCAGTCAATGGGTCAAACATGGGGTTTGGCTAGCTGTCCTCATGAATCAACTCTGATTGGTCAGTATGGTAAATACAGAAAGTGTTGATAATTTTTCCAGCACTCTGAATGCATCAAAAGTAAAAACGACCTATTTTGGTAAATATAAACAAATCAACTAACATCCTGTTTTTTGAGCCATTATCCTGTTTTTTGAGCCATTATGAGATTAATAAAGATCGTGTTAAGATTAAGCACATTTTCCCATATGTATAAATGTAATCCACTTTCTGTTGGATTTAAAGCTAAGCCCACAACCAAAGACCCCGCAGCACATTTTGTCTATATTTTAGTCCTGAGAAACAAATAAAGAAAGAAAGGAACTGGAAAATATCTGAATCCTGCTGGTTAGGATTCTGTCTTGAATGAGAACCAGAAATCATTATCAGGCAAGAAAAGCCTGGTTGGTTCGTCTCTAATTCCTAAATCTTTCCTTCAGGATCATTTAGATCTTTGTAACAATAACTGCTGTACAAAATGACAGAGTAAGAAAAGAAAAACAACAAAAAACAGTATTTTAGCAGCACTGTACAAAACCTATACTTTGTGGCATAGCTTTGCAGCTTTTACAGCAATCAAAGTATAATGGTAGCTAAGATATAGGGCTGGACAATATAGAAAAAGAAACAAAATAGAATATATAATATTGATAATTATTACAAAGTTCAAAACACATTTTAAGTGCAGCCCTGGCCATTTTATGTTGTTGCTTAATGATCTTTTTTTTTTTAAATAAAAGAACACTGAATTCAAACAACTCTTTTTAAACCAACATTTTACCCAAACTGTAAGTCTTAAAAAAAAAAAAAAGTTCAGTGCTCTCTGAACTCTTTGAAGGGGGCGGAGCTTGGCGACAGGGCTGGTTCTGTGTTTGTGATTGGTTGGGAGGATGTAATGACCGTAATATTAACCTACATGATAGACTAGAATACAAAATGAAGGATAACTGTTCTTCTATTGAACTGTTTACTGAACATTTTTTCCTATTGAACCACACGTCTTTTGATCAATATATATTGTTATTGTATTATCGTCCAGCCCTAATTAAATTCTACTATTTCAATATGGAAAAATACATTTTCCTTGTGACAGTATAGCAGATGGAGGTCATGTATAACACAATGGTGCAAACAGACTCACTGTACTTCAGCTAAACAAGTGTGAAAATGACATCCCTTATTTATTTAGGTTTCATTTAAAGAAGTCAATGTCACATCCAGCATCCTGTTAACGTTGAAGCACTACCAGTCTTCTGAAAACTGTTGTATATACACAAAAGCGTCGTGTTGTTTAGATCAACAACTTTCCAAGAGCCCAGAGGTACCTGGTAATCTGTTCTTTTTACCTGAGTAATAACAGGAAGCAATGCTCAATGTGAAGAAGAGACAATAAATAACAGCAGCAGCTTCAAAGACAACCCATAAAGCTCAAGTTCATTCAGTAACAGAGGAGGGTTGCTGCTTTTCTAAACAGTTTTCACCAGAGACTCCTGATAAGCATGAGCTTTAGGCATTTCTTTTGTTTGCCGACGCCGTCTTCCTCCAGGCTGTAATCAGCCCAGAAGCAGCCATCCTGGGTATCCTAAAAAAAAAACGCCTTGTATCCCCTGCGTGTCAAGAAGGGAAGGATGTGGTGGCAATGAGGGCGAGGAATGTGTCTTTTCTGCTGACAGATGTCCTGAGCAGCATGCTAAAAGGTCACTAAACTACGAATATGAAGAGGCCATCAGTTAAATGCAAACTTCAGGTCTGTATTAGTTCACAGGTATTTGTGTGTATAAAGCTGTAAGGCAGAAACAAGCTCTTTCAGTGAGTTGTTACGCTTACTTGCCAACACTAACAACGAAGAGGTGAATCTGATTTCACTTTTCAAAGTTAATCTTACTTCCAAGCAAAGATTTAGGAATGATAATCCAGTTCCAATAAAAGGAAGAATACACAAAACACTTTGGGTTTTTTGCTAACTTTTTTTTTTTTTTTTTTTTAGGTGCACACACCTCGAAATGAAGGAAATGAACGTACTCACAAATGCCCCAGAATAATAGAAAATACATTCTTGGTTGACATTTGGTACAAACAGCCACTGAACAAGTTTAGTCTGGAGGCTGATAATATCTTAAGGTCAGTAAAACCTTGTGAAAATAAAATACGTGCCCGAGTTGTGTTTGATTTATTTCTTATTCTTTGCCACAAGCTGAGTGGGGGTGGTGTCGCAGGGGGTAGATGCAAAATGAAAATTAGGAAACGTTCTAACATTTATTTTATAAAAGATGTTTATGTTTTTAGAAGTGCAAACTTTTGTGCATTAAGTATTGGACGTAGCTTCTTAAACTTGTTGCCAGCCACTCACGCTGAACTGCAACAAATGGTGCAGCGATAAGGGGCCTGACAGTTGTGCCGTTCTCCATGAAACTAGAGCAATAAGCGAAGAACAAAACAAAATGAGCTCATAGATTTCTGTTGGTGTGTCACTAGAAATGCTGCTTTACATTTTCTCACTTTACATTGCCCAATCACTTGATCCTTTGTTCAAACAGAAACTAAACTTATAATGACTTGGCAATATTGTGTAATGTAAGGGGTGGGAACATTTTTTCCAATTCCTGTTATGCTGAACTCTCAGAGTATTCCTTCACCCAGAATAAAGTGTCAGTACAAGTTAAATGAATCACACTTACTGGATTAATCTCTTCTCTTAAGTCAGGCACGCTGAAAATGTTAAGTTTCAGCATTTAAACCCCATAATTTTAGCGGAACTACACATCTTACAAGCCAGCTTTTGCGGTAGAATGAAACTTGGATGGATATAGCCTATTCCTGTTGCATATTAAACATGCAATGGTACATTGTTTAAATACACTTTGGCATTTTATTTTAAATTGATGATCAGATAAGATTAAATAATTATTCAATGCACAAAAGGCATCAGTTGTTAATGAAGCGGAAGACAGAGGATACGTTCACAGTGCAGGTCTTTATGCTTAATTTGGATTCCTTTCTGAAATTTGACTGTTTTGACATGGCCGTCCATACTATTAATTAAATGTGACCGGCATCAGACTTTTGTCTAAACGGTTCAAGACTCCAGAGAGACCCACATCTGCAGATAACAGAAGAATACGTCATACAGCAAAACACTGTTTACATCGTTTATATAAATCAAAAAAGAACAAAAAAAAAAAAAAAAACACTGCGCTCATAAGTTTATATATGACTTTTTTGGCCATTTTACATAAAATATGACTGACAACACAACAAAAATGACTGATTTGGTCTAAGTTAATCATCCTCACCTGTGATCTGGTTGCTTGTAATCAGTGTGTGTATAAAAAGGTCACTGAGTTTCTGGGCTCCTGACAGACCCTTGCATCTTTCATGCAGTGCTGTACTGAGATTTCTGCTTTTTGAGTCAAGCAAAAGCATCGTCAAAAGATCTGTGGGAAAATAGTATTTGAACTGTGTAAAACAGGAGAGGGATATAAAAAGATATCCAAGCAACTGAGAAAACCAATCAGCAGTTTTCAAACTCAAATTAAGAAATGAAAAATGAGGGATTCTGTTTAATAAATCAGTCCATGGTCAGGTAGACCAGCAATATTTTCAGCAACAACTGCCAGGAAGATTGTTTGGGACGCAAAGAAAAACATGGATAACTTCAGCTGAAATACAACCTCTGAAAAAAAGTGTGGCTGTTTCAAGATGCACAATAAGGAGACTCTTGAAGAAAAATGGGCTGCATGGTCGCAATGCCAGAAGAAAGCCATTACTATGCAAATGCCACAAAGTATCCCGCTTACATTACACCAAACAGCACAGAGACAAGCCTCAATGTTTCTGGAACAAAGTTATCAGAAAATACTGGAGAAAAACAGACTCATCAGCCAGGAAGCTCCTTATGAGAACGTTCCAACATGACGACCCAAATCACAAGGCCAAGTCAACCTGTGGTTGGCTACAGCAGAACAAAGTCAAAGTTCTGGAGCCGCCGTCTCAGTCTCCTGAACTCAATATCACTAAAACTGAACATAAAGTGTTTCTACAATATAAATCTGTGGGACTTTTGATAACATATTATTGGTATGGAGATATTAGATGGTGTACATTTAGAACTTGCTAACTGTCTGCGAAAGCAGAGAGGTTCTGATAGTTTATATGACACCATGTGCTGCTGCTCTATGTTCTGCAGAGACCCTTCAGTTTAAGTTTTCTTCTTTTCCGCTTGCATCACCATCCCATGACGGAAAATGATAACTTGAGTTCCCTTTAGCTACAAAAATCTTATTGGTCTCCTGAAATAAAACTGATCAGTCACCTGCGTGTTAAAAGGTTTTTACTTGATAAGAAAGCCATGTTAAAGTATACTTTACTGGAGAGAATGAGACCAACTATAAACACATGTTTATTTTAAGAATCACAATATTGATATTTCAATTGAAATAAATCATAAAAATAAATTAATATAGAAATCTATTTTAAGGACTAATCAAGTAAAACAGTACATGACAAATGTGAAGCTAAGATAATTCAAAGAGAATACTCTCAGGGAAGTAAACATAATTTTTTTTACCTGATTAAAGTGTAAATACGCAAAGTTCTGTTAATGTCAAATTTAAGACATTTTCAGGCGTAATTCAGAGCTCTAAATATCACAAAGTAATGGACTCCAAGCATCCTCCAGCTCTCTAGGAACTGAATTTGGACCTGAGCAGGAGCCGTTTCTACACCTGTGACATGGAAATGTCTCGACACACTGCACTGGCTTTTGAATGCTAGGTGGGCTTCTCACTTGGACTCAGAGATGTACTGCAACAGTCCTAAAGGAAATCATGTGGGATATGCTGGTTCTGTCTCTACTGCATGTTTGAGAAAGCAAAACAAAGCTTTCAAGACAAGATGGATAAAAAAATAATAATAAAATAATAATAAAAAAAAAATGAGGCTGGTAAATAAAAACAACTGAATCTTTAACTAATCAGTGTTGGCAGATCCAACTGAGCTTCTGTTTCATCTGCTGTGTTCACACTGCAGGTCTTGATGCTCAATTCCAATCTTTTGCTCAAATCAGATTTCTTTTCGGGTGGCCGTTCACTACTACACTCTAATACTACTATTAGATGCGACCGCCATCATACTGCTGTCTGGTCAGGGACCCACGAGTGCAGATAACAGGAGATGTCACACAGCAGTGTGCTGTTTATGGAAGTAAAGGCGGATGTATTTGTTTCTAGTAATGTTCAATAAAGCCTTGTTCAACCCCTCCCCCCAAAAAAACAACAACAACAAAACAAACAAACAAAAAAAACGCTGATACCAGCCAGCATTATTAGAAGAAACTAGTTGAGCAATGGGAGCCGTCAATATTAAGTGCACATCGCAGCAAGAAGAAAGAAGCAGCCCAGCTGTTAACGATGGTCTTTTGTGGAGCGCTAACTGCTGCTGCTGTGCGAGGATGTGTGGTGAGAGCCAGGACAGTGACATAAAAGATGGATGAAATGTCACATGACCGTTCAGACAGCAGACGCTTGTGAAATATATCCAATATTTATCACATGTACATATATGGAAGTGGCACATATCAGATTTTTTTTCCCCTGGTAGAAAGATTGGAACTGGGTCGTTCACACTGGAGGTGAAAAAGACGTATATAAGTTGCATATGGGAAAAAAGATCAGATTTGGGTCGCATATCCCTGGAGTGTTATCTTAGCCTTAGATGGTGAGGATTAATCTGAATCGGCAGCTCACAGAAGACCCATTGTGATGTCATCAGGTGATAACCAGCCCTCGAGAGGACGTCAGTAACTCTGTTTGTACACAGTAAAATGTGTAATAATTCTCAAAACACATTGTTTTAGGCTTTAGGTTTGGGAAACATTTCCAAAACAAAAGTAGATATCCTTCTACATGGAGCCAGGTGATGCTCAAGGTTACCAACATGTACTGCAATCTACAAAGAAAAAAACTAAAATGCACTCAAAGTGTCTGATATATTTAAACACAGTCCATTATGGATCATGTTAAAAGAATATTCAGTTCCAAACTAGCACAATACAAGATCATTCCCTTTTAGAAATAGACAATAAATGGTTTCTGACCATAAACGATCCTTCTTATGACCAGCTAAGAAATATCATAATAAAAGAACATTTTGCCTCAATCTAAACTCCTAATGAAGGTCTTTTCTACACGTCTTGTTGGAGAGTGAAAGGTATGCATGTTTGTGCAAGAATAAGTCTGATTTCTGAGGCTCCAAATTGCTACACTAGCTTTTAGGCAACAAGAATGCACTTTTCTTAAGTGGTCAGTGATTATCTTTTGAGTCAAAATGTATTTTCTGAGCGAGGCAAATCTCTCTGGGAGCAAACGGCTTCAGTTGATGTCAAGTTGGCAAAAACTGCACCAACTGATTGAAATCTTTTAAAAAAAATGTTCTTTGACATGATTGCTTTGTTACATGTTTTGCTTTGTGGACTATGTTCTCATGGAAACGGTGATATGAGACATTTTAGCAATAATGCCCACCCTCCTGCTGAGCATCCAGCAAATAGTAAGACAGATTTCACCGTAAACATGGTGACTAATGTCTGTTTATTAATATTTGTTGATATCTTTCCTCATGGCTTGATTAAGTCTCCTTGAAAGTTCAACACGCAAAACTGTTTATTCAACTTCCTGCTAATTTGAGCCGATCCCATTTTTGCTGTCATTGCGCCGTGTCTGATCATTAGAATGAATGAACAGGATGACATTACACGGTAAAATGAATCAGTCTGTACATGTTTGTCTGTACAAATCTGAAAGCAGCTCTTTTCAGGTAGAGCTCTAGGCAGGAAAACGTACAGTCCAATTCGTTTTTCTGAAGACTTGCCTCCAGCAAAACACACACACACCCCTTAAAAAAAAAAAAAAAAAAAACTATCCTTTCTGAACTCTAAGTGAGCCCTCAGCCACATACTACGCAGTCTAAATCATCTGTTCTCTGCGGGCTGAGCGGTCCTGGGGCACCTAAACTTAGCCCACAATGTTGCCACACAAAAGATTCAATAATGGAGAAAGCCTGTTTACCTGGGGGTGATTTATCACGGCGTGTAAGAACAGAGTGATTTTTGCAGTATGTCTGGTACTGGTTCAAAAGAGCGAACGGTTCTTTTTTTCCTTATAAGGGCCGTTCCTCACAGGGGGAAACACATGGATGAGGTGCGTGCCCAGATGTCTCGTGTAAAACAGGATTATTTAGGTTTATTGGGACTAAGAACTATAAGTCCATGAGGACCTGGAGCATAACCTGAGCTATGAGCGGAATCTGGAGAATTTTAATTAGAACCAGGATATTTTTTAACCAGTAAGGTGAACCTGTCATCAGACTGTTGGCCCTTTGTTATTACATTTCCCTGAAGCAGGCTGGAAAATATGCAAAGGAGTGGGAAAGCAACAGATAGAAATGTGGATTCAGGGACGGCCTCTGTTGTTAATATGTTAAAATGCAGAGATGTTAACAACTTTATTTACACAATTATATCCATTTAGTCAGCCTGAATGATAGAAAGCTTGTGTCCATGGGTTAAAAATCTAATAAAATCCTAAAGGGCAAGTAAGCATTATTAAAGTAGAGTGATCATCTGGGCTTTCCAGATCACCATAAATAAAGTATATCAGAGAAAATTGGCCTGAAATTATCCTTTTTGAGCAAACAATTTGATGACAGTGTCTTAAATCCTACTTATTTTAAACACCTCTTATCTGACAAAGACACAAAGAACGTAAATCACCAACCTTCCCTTTTAGTTCATCCTATCCTGCCATTCCACAGGCTCTGGGCCGCCATTGATAATTCATGGAAAACCGTGGTACTGCTAGGTACTGCTCAAGCCGAAGTTTAACCGAGTACTACAGAGAACAGATGTCTGAGGCCACGTTCACACTGCAGCCTGAAGTGACCCAATTCAGATTTTTTTGCCCATATGCGACCTGTATCTGATCTTTTTATGACAGTCTGAACAACACAGATTGGATTTTTTCAAATGCGACCCAGGCCACTTGGATATGTGGTCCTGAATCCGATACATATCCAATCTTTTCAAATGCGACCTGTGTCTGTACGGCCAGGTCGCATTTATCTGACCTGTACGTCACCGATACTCGACAAACGTCACTATTCTGCGTCCTGCTATACAGAAGCGAGAAGAAAAATGACACCCATAGCGGACTACAATGAGGAGAGCAGTCAGTGGAGAGAAAGCTCCGGTTAGAAAATAAATTAATGACCGCAAAATGCGCGCCAGCATTATAATCCAGGTTTACTTACGCAAACACTGAGGACGCTTGCTACGTGTCATCGCTACGCGACGTCATCGCGTCCTTGAGTGCACGTGCAGGACACTTAGGTTGAACGCTTTCAGTTCACACAGGAGATCACATACAAGTCGCATATATTTGGAAATGTGAACGACTATGCAAAACAATCCAATTTCACAAAAAAAAAAAATCGGAATTGAGCATCAAGACCTGCAGTGTGAACGTAGCCTAAGAGAGATGGGATCCAGCGAGACACAAAAAACAAAGAAGCAGCAAGGAAGGCCCGCCGTAGTTTAAAACAACCTAAAAACACCTGCATACTGTCTAGCCATGACTTATTATCTTTATGAATTTAGTAAATATTTCAAAGCACAACATACAAAGCAGAATGTGCAGTGGAGAACTAGCGCTGTACATCACCTTTGACACACCATCCGATCTGTAAACCATGGTGGTGGTACTACTACCTACTCTGGACTGGCTCTGCTAAGCTCCTCAGAGTTTAACGGGAAGATGGATGGAGCCAAATACAGCGTAATCCTGGAGGAAAACCTGCCAGGGGCTGCACCAAATCTAAGACAACGACGGCGTCAATACATATTCATTTGTATAAAAAAAAATAAAAATAAAAAACAAGAATTCTTTGCCTCCACCTTCACATTTATGTACTAATCTGTGTTGGTCTATGCCATCAAATCCCTACAAAATACTGATTTTTCCACTTATAAAGCAACAAAATGTAAAAAGCTACAAGGCACATAAACACTTTTAAAAGCACTATACTCCCCACCTGATGCAGAATGTTGGCCTTCTGTCAGTTCTTGAGTTTAGATGTTTTGCTCAGAGACCAAACATTAACATTTATTTGCAGCCGTAATGCCACCGCTAAGCTGTAGTCAAACCTGGCAGTAATTTACCACCAACTATCACAAACACCTGTCTCTCATCTCACAGTTTAAAAACTTCGAATGTTCAGAAAAAAAAAAAAAAAAAAAAAAGAAAAAAAAAGTTATTTAATCCCGTTGCAACACCGACACACCTGTTCACTTTGAAGAAATATGAGTAAACATACCAGCGTGTTACTCATCTGCAGTGAACTTTGGACCTGTGTTGCAGCAATACAGATATGACAAAGAAACAAAAAAGAAAAAAGTGAACAAAATCCCAAGAACCCGGAGCTCCCAACTAACTGCTGCTGGTACTGTGTCAGATCAACCAGCAAGGTCTTTAGCAGTAAATCATTACACGGACAGCGGAGAAGGGAAGCCACGTGAGATTTGGGAGGAATTCTCCCTCCCAGTGGTGCTGCACACACAGGTTTACCACGGCGACGACGCACAGCAGCAACAAGCTGCAGTCTGTGCTGCGTTTTACGCTTAGGCCCTGGGAGGCTTTACTCCACAAATCACAAACGCCAAGAGTCATCCTGCCCTGTCGCAACAGAGGAGCTGCTAGGGCTGAACAATTAATCGCATTTTCAATATAATCGTGATTTAAAATAACGCAATTTCCAAATCGCAGAGGTCTGCAATTTTTGGCTATGTAACAATTAGCGAATTAGACACGTCCATTAGGTGTTAGTAAAATGTTTTAAGTGGGTTTGCCTCCACACGGAAGGGAAGACAGTTGCAGCAGTGAGATAATCTAATTTTATCGCTTGTTTTAGAGTTTGTATAATCATACAAAGCATTAAGTAGTGATCAGTCAGTTTAATACATGCTTACTTGTTGGTTGGACTTTGCACTTTATGTTCAACAAGGATTGATGTCCAATTAAATTTAAAAGCTGTTCTCTTGAATAATATTCTGATCAATAGAAACATTAAGAGTTCATATTTAAAATAGTCCTTGTTTACAAACATCTTTATTTAGAGGCCATTTTTGTTGCTTGTGGTTAATGCAACAGAAAAGTCAGAAAAAGGAGAAAAGTCAAAATTGCAATTTTGATTGAAATATATTGTAGGCAGAACGCAATAATTTCTGCACCGAGTTTAGATGCTGTGGGTCTTTTAGCAACTAATCCACATGGCGAGGAAACAAATTGATTTGTTGTATGTATATATTGTGAAACACAAAAAAAAAAAAAAAAAAAAAAAAAAAAAAAAAAAAAAAAAAAAAAAAAAAATCGCATTAAATCACAATATTAAGAAAAAAAAAAAAAAAATCGCAATTAGATTATTTTACAAAATCGTTCAGCCCTAGGAGCTGCAGGTCTAAATGCCTGTATGAATGAAAAAGAATAGTCTGCAGAGACAGTAAAGGCAGAGATGGATGAGATCAAACATCAGACCACCACAATTATCCCACCATGATAGTTTTATCTGGTATTCGAGTTCCCTTTATTCATTTTTTAATGTCCCATTCAACACGAAGGCAGTGACCGGCTAAAACGTCTGTATTTCTGTACAATGCTTCCTATGACAGCTCCTACAGAAGGCATGTGTGAGAATACACTTCCCACTAAAGAATTAAGAGTCTTTATTATGCAAGTATAATTACATTTTTGGTGAGACATCGGCTCAGAGTTCACATATGGACACTAGTCAAAGACATAAAAATTACGCGTAGGGCTGGGTAATAGATCAAGATTTTAAAAATAGACATTTCTTAAAAATAGATATAAGACGATACTTTATTGTTCATATGGACGTGCTCCATGTTGCCTTGGAAATATACTTTTATGTATTCATTCCAGCAGGTTATTTTTCAGCCGTTTCTCATATTTATCTACAGCTGTTTTTAAAAATGTGCCGATGACACATTAAAAATAACAAGATATTATTTTTGCTCCATATCGCCCAGCGATAGATGCGCGTACCGAGCAACAACACTTCCTGAGAAGCTAAAAAGTGTGTAACTAGTCCTGAGCATCTGGGAAAATTTTCAAGTTCAAGTAAAAAAAGAAAAGAAAAGACAGGTAGCAGTCAGTTTACAGAGCTACAAACTAATGAGCTGATATTATACTTTATTCACGCCAACGGCTGAAAACAACCCGCTCCCTTGAGAGATCCCACATCAGACAGAGAGCTCTGTGTTCGCGTATTAAAATTACTCGTCATCCTCCCTGCACTTTCACATTTCAATTCATCGTTTGTACTCGGCTCCCCTGAGTCAATGCATGGTAGAACCAATCACAGCAATCAGTCTTTTCTCTACTGGCTTTGTGGATCTAGACTCAGGCAGGGGCGACAGACTCCAGTCGCCCAGAACCGACGTCCTGCAGCTTGTTGACTGAGAGCTGAGTTGACTCCTCATGCTCCCAGCTTCCAGAGTCCTGCTAGTGGCCTAATGATACCATGCAGGAGTGTTGACGGAGAGACGTGGAAAAGTGACAGGACGCTGGTCCTCGAGGAAGAGGATGAACTTTTAGCTCATTTTTCTCTGCAGAATAGTTAATGGGCATTTGAACTGGATGGAGGATGTTTAAACATGGACGTTTAAGTACTGCTGCTGATTCTCAATCGTATTTATGTCGCACTTTGACTGGGCCTTTCTAACACACCCATACCAGAAGCACTCTCTGATCGTTTTGCAGCTGCCAACAGGTTTTCTTCCAGGAATGTCACGCATTTTGCTCCATCAACCCATCGAATGTGGCCAGTTTCCTTGTGGTCGTTGAGGAACCATCCTCCACATCGTGGTGCTGCCACCATCATCTCATGGAGACGGCGTGTTCACTGCGATGAGCCTCGTTAGTTTTCCACTACACAAAGCGCTTTGAATGTACAAAAAAGGATTTTTCTCTCATCTTACCAGAAGATCTTTTTCCCTCATGTTTACTGCGTGCCCCCCCACATGGTTTGGGGCACACATGGACCTGAGCCGTAATACTAGGCTAGATTATTGTGCCATCCCTTCACCCTGCTAGAAACTTCTCAACAAGTTTTCCTGATGCGTCTGCTGGGTTCTTTGATCTTCACGGCACCGTTTGTTTGCTAACGTTAAGCAACAATCCGGCGAGTGCTGCAACGAACGGCTGGATTTAAACTGAGATTAAAAGACTCTAATTTAATTGGGTGACTTCCAGAGGCAAATGTACGGCCCACTTTGTAATTGTGCGCAATTCTTTGTTGGGTCTGTCACATAAGATCCCAATTAAACAGACTGGTCTGTGGTGGTTGCCCGACGGAAAGTTAAAGGGTTCATAGGGAACGACTACTTTTGGGGGTGTGTCACTGGGGTTTTGTTTATTACCTTTGTTATGATCAGAGGCTCCCGATGCTCCAGCCCTCCTCTGAGCGTAAAGCCCCACGGCGCGCCTCCTGATAGGAACACGGCCACCGTCCTCCAGCTCTCGCCGTCTCTCGCCCTACGATCCATATCTCCAGAGTTCTGCGACACATGCCAAAATCTCTCGGCTTCCGGGTGACGAGTGGCTCCCTCAGCATCCATTATCCTGTTAACAAAAAGTACAGAAACAAGAACATTAAGGCACGTCCACTAAACAGACACAGAGCACATCGCTCAAAGCGGTTCTCCTACAGACACTACACTGTTTACCAAAGGAACAAGGTTTGAGAGGTTTATTCTCTAACTCAATCTCCGGTTTCTGTTTACTGGGCTCTGTTTCAGCTCCGGCGCTGTGTTGATTGGAACCAGCAAGAGTTTCACTCAACAACGTCGACTTTGACCAAAAACACAGAAGTGGCAGCACTCATTTCAGATGTGCTGATTAAAAAAAATAAAATAAAAAATCACGAGTGTTTTGTGGTCTATGGGCGATGCGTTCTCCGTCCTCTTGTGGTTTACTTCCACATTCTCCTCCTGATTGTTGCCCAATTCTTGATGACTGACAGCATTTTGTTTTCGGCATTTTCTATGCCGACGCACGACGGATAAAAGCAGGGAGGGCAGGTCTCTATTAAAGACGAACTGCAATCAAGCTGAAGTTTTACGAACTTACACAGACACCTTATGTTTCACAATGCTACAAAGTAGAATTTGGTTACAGACCAATTGTGTTTTAGTGAAATGACACTTTCAGTACACGTAACATTACACACAAGCAACAACTAAACATGAAATACATTCTACCTGCATCTCAGATGAAGGTTTGTTGGGGATTTTTCTCCATAATGTAACCTTAAACCCCTTATCAGTGACAAACATTACAAACCCAGCGTCGGTTTTGAGTTATTGGGCAAGCTTGTCTTCAAACTACTGGGTGTTAAAAAGTGAAAGAGAATTCAATCTGTGAATTTCTGAGAACTATTATGATACCTTAGTCGCATAAAGTAGAGTGTCACTATTTAGGACTGACAGCTAAAGAAGGAAAATGATAATCAGACTTTTAGGAGCCTAATAGAATTCATTTTTTAACCCTCTCTGGAATGATGCCCTATAACAGCAACTAAAGACTCGTTCATTATAATATCAGTAAATATTTGCAACACTTTTCACAAATTTAAAGTAAATTAATTCTGTAAAAATAAAAATAAGTTGGCTACACGCGGCTGATTATGTTTTATTTAACCCCGTAAATTTAGCAGCTTTTTAATCTGAAAAGAACATGAATAAACAAATTAAATGGACAGTAGGCAGTAGTTTCCCCTTGTTGTTGTTTTTTTTTGGGGGGAGGGGTGTTTTTTTGTTTTGTTTTACGTATAAAACGCAGTAGTTGTAGTTTTTAGGGCGGATGTAAATGTGTAGCAGTGAGTAAAGAGCCGCTGTCAGAGTCCAGACGGAGCGAGTCCGACTTAATGCTCTTACACGAGACAGAGAATTAAACACGTTGTCGTCCAACAATGGACACCGCGCGCGGCTGGACCGATTAATAAAGTTAAACAGACCTACTTGTTTTCCAAAGTAAGACTTCTGCGAAAAATAAAAAACAACTACAAGCTCTACTTAAAATGTAAACTTCCCTATTTGTTAAAGTTTTGTTTGCGGGGGGTAAAAAAACAAAAACATTCCTAAACTCTGAGCGGTACGGCGGGACTTACCTGGGAACTGAAGCGGCGGAGAAGCCGGGGTGAACAGGAGAGCTCGGTCGGGCGGCAGCAGGCAGCGATATCCCAGCTTTACCTCGTCACACATACTTCATCTTCTCCAACATGTTCCTGCTCCCAGACGTCTCGCTCAGGCGCCAACCGGTACTTCCAGTCGAAAAAATGTGTCCGCTTTAGGGACGGCGACGGTCCGGCCCGTCTTCTGCTTCTGCTCTCCCACACAAGTTCCCGCAACGAGCCGCTGACACACTTGCGAGAGTTTAAATGAGCTAAGCTAAAGTAGCTGCATCCATGGACAACGGGGATAACCGGCGGGGCACGAGCGGCACACGCGTGCCATCTACCGTTAGTGGACGCCAGATAACAGCCGCAGGTGGACCTGTGGACAGGACCTGGGCGAGACGCCCCCTGCTGGACATCTGCCGCAACAACAACAACCACATCCCTGGCCTAAAAACATTTATCGAGTTTTTAAATCTATATAGGTGGACAAGAGAGGAATTAAAATGTAAATATATATATAGCAAATTAACATTATATATTGAGCTTGAACATAATAAAATATCGTTGTTAGGTGAACATGGCATTTTGTTTTTTTTTTACTTTTTTCACATGATGTTCAGTGAAAGGGAAAAATCTAACCTTGTCCCTGACTCCCCAGCCTCTTTTATGTAGGCTACGTGCTCATTTCCATCCCCAGTGGGGTTCAAACCTTTAGGCTTAAATCAGCACCCAAGGGCTACAAAAATTAGATTTTTTTATCATTAAAAATTCAGTACTAATTGTGTGTTTTTAACCTGCTCAAAAACAAACCAAAAAAAAAAAATAATAATCCAATCCGCAAGGAAAGTCTTTTCCTAAATAATCAAAAAATCTCCACTGGCCAACTGTAGCGACCATTGTTGAATTCCACTCCTTCAGATAATTATTTTTCCTGGCCTAAAAATCAAGTGAGAATGGGATTAATGGGGGAAAATCCTTGGCAACATAAACACCATTTAATTTGGACGTTTATGTTCCATTCCTTTTGCAGTTGGAACTCGGAAATCCCGGCTTCCGATTGGAAAAATCGACTGTGATGGCCACTATAGTCGGAGTTTCCCCTCAGAAAGTCTGAGATATTTGTTTAAGGCCCATTATTGGATCCAACATGGCGTCTCCTCACATCAACAACAGTAAGCTGTGATAAAACTATTTTTATTTTTTTTTAATCTTACAAGACACAGTTGTAAAAGTTAATCTACAATCAATGTTACATGTAGCGGCTGCAACTCTGAACCAAACAAACTAAAAGTGGTGTTTGCATGTAAAAAGTACAGCTTTAAAGGACGTTTATAACAGGTACTATGGACAAAACAACAGCTTATTGGAATCCTGAGCTTTTTTTAAATTTTGGAATCCGAGTTCTCCGACTGTATTACCTGCAACACCTTTTACTGGGGTTTGGTCAGCCTCGTTCCCATCTCCTATTTTTTCGTTTTCCTAGGCAAATGGAATGCAACATTAGCTCCACTAACCAACCTGTAAATGTTTGACATGTGCTGCACTTCAGCCAATATAAAAGGTGCTGACTTTAACTCAATTTAAGTAAGATGTGAAAAATATTTTCATTAAAAAAAGATACTGCACTGCACTCAATACAACAATTGCATTACATTCCAACAGCACTACAAGTAAAATTAATGTTTTTAAATCTATTTTTCATTTCATTAGTTTGGAAACTGAGTTTCTTTTATGAAATCATCTTCCCCAAATGAATGCATAACAAATGATTAACGATTCTCCTCTGTTTGCTAAAGTTTTATTCTTCTTTATTTTAACACCTTAAAATATAAATAACTAGGTAGCTCTCAGGAAATTACAAGAGTCTGTATTCAGTCAAATCCAATAAATTTGATTATTATTGAACAGTTCATCCATTTCAGTAACTCCATCGCTAAGTGAAATACATTATATAGATTAGTTACACACAGACAGATGTTTGAAAGACTTTATTTCTGTTTATTTTGATAATTTTCCACTTACTGCTGATGAAAACACGACATTTAAGATCAGAATATTATACCAGACCGATGAAAACAACACTGTTAACATAGAAATGTGGGTTTAATGAAAAATATATATTTTATACCTGCTTAAAGGTTATTTTCAGAAGGTACTTTTAATCTGACAAATGATTCACATCTTTTATTCTAGTTTATTTCATATGAATGTAGTAGATATTTCTCAAAAATTACAGGTTGTCTTTTTGTCTAAATGTCATGTAACATTAGTGGCTGTAAATGTTTTATTTAGCTGGACTGAGGACAAAAATGGCTCTTTGGATGGTAAAGGTTGCAGACCCTTGTCCTACGCATTTACCACAGGGTAAAGTTGGGGCTCCTCCCACCAGCTTAATATTCAGAGGTGGGTAAATCCGGCCTCAGATAATAAAAACCCTGCCTAGTTTTCCTTCCTCCTGTTCACTTAACCAGGTGATTTCAAACATTAGTCCCTGTCTGTGCTGTGGAGCTAGAAATGCCAACGGCTGGCACTAGTATCTGTGCAGGCGTTTAACTTTCTGAACCTGGATTACCCACCTCTGTTAATATTAGCCCACTTTAATCATTACAAACCCTGTTTGGATGTGTGTTTTGGTATTATTGTCCCCGCTGGATCAATCATGTGTGTCCCAGCTCCAACCAGCCGGCGGTTCGAGGTGAAGCTGAGGAATCTGGAAGAAGTCCTCCCCGTCTGCAACGGACCTTTACCCCTGGCCTCAGCATGACGCTGCCACCACCATGCTGGACTGCTGGTACAGTGTTCTTAGGTCAGAAGCCTCCTCTTGACTACTCCAGACACACACTCATTTTATGGTCAAAAGACTCCATCTTTGTCTCTTCTACTCTTTCAGGGTTTTTATAGGACAGAGTTTGCTTGTCCGTGTGGGCAGCTAAGAATCTTCCATTTTGGACACAGCGATACTGGTTGGTTGGCACCCCCCACTCTTCCTCCGCGTTGATGTTGAACGTGCATCCCTGTGGACACAGCGATACTGGTTTTCCAGCAACTTCTGGTTTTTAATAGCTTTGAACCGTAATGATTTCTGGGTTGTTCCTGAACAGTAGAGACAAACTGGTTTTGCATTGAATAAAGCAGGCTAGCAATTCATTTTAGGAGTGGCCCTGACCTACGTTGAACGTCATGGTCCATTGCAGGGAACCCTATCAGTTTCAATGAACTATGCCAACTGTGAGGAGAAGAGGGGTCAAACATCCAGACAGAATAACGCCAGAGGCTTGTTGATGATTACCAAAAGTGCTGAGGAAAATTTCTCCAAACTAGCATATTAGCTCCACCTTGAGTTTATTTCATCTGTTTTATACCTCGGATTCCCATCTACTGAATATCGTCAAAGAATTTTCCATCAACTCTTTACATCACATTTTCTTTTTTTATGTAAAAGCGAGTCCTCAGTATAACAAAAAGGGATTGAGAGGACGCATGTCCCGCTTTAATGAATAACATGAAACATGATCCTCTTTAGGTCATTTCCCACTGACCAGCAAACACGAGTCTGATAATGTCCGGGTTTTATTTCACTGTAAACACAACGCAGAGGGCCGTAGATTCTATGTCACACAAACCGCTCGTCAGGAGTTAGAGAAAACATGTAAACAGCAGAATTTAGGCTTTATCAGCATGTAAAACATACAGGATATACAGAAGAATGCAAATTTACAACAAGAGATTTGTACAGTCCTACGTCCAAGGCATCCTTTGGGTACCGAATGGTTAAAAGTGACAGTTTCAAAGCCTTAAAGCACTTTCCACACTCACCGTGAAGGTTTATGGTTCTATTGCTTCTTGTAACAGACAATATGACCACCTGAAGGTTTCTTTATTTGTTTACATTTCTGTGATCACAGTGGTTAGTAGGTAGTTTACATGCTCCACAGTGTGTCATCCTTGAGTCATTGTTCAGGATGATTAACGTTTATCGTTACGATGAACACTATTTATTTAGAAAGTATTTTCAATATACATTTCAGCTACGTGTGTGACTGCTATAGTTACAGGTGCCTCTTGATAAATGGGGAATATATATCACTGAAATGCTTTTTTTTTTCCAGCCATTTGGTTCAGAAGTGAAACCCATAATTTATATTAATCCATTACTGTCACATGCACTATATCGCCAAAAGTATTTGGTCGTCTCCCTTCAGACACATGGGATTTTTTTTTTTTGTCACACCATATTACTGCTTAATAGTTTCACATGTTGGTTCACAGCTATTAGAGCTTGAGCTCTTCTAGGGAGAACCTTGGACAGAGTTTAGGAATGTGTTTATGAAAATATTGAACCATTATTCCAAAAGCGCATTTGTGAGGTCAGACACTGATGTTGGACGAGAAGGCCTGGCTCATCATCTGCGTTTTGATCCATCCCAAAGGTGTTCTGTCAGGTTGAGGTCAGGACTCTGAGCAGGCCGGTCAAGTTTTTTTTTTCTCACCAGAGGCCCTCCTCCTTGTCTTTATGGACCTTGCTTTGTGTACCAGTTTATAGTCATGTTAAAGCAGAAATGTGGCTTCCTCAAACTGTACCTACAATGTTGGGAGGATGAAATTGTCCCAAACGTCATAGTATACTGCACGCACAAGATTAACTAATGAATTAAATCACTGAACCACGTTACGTTTTTCTAATCTGTGTAACAAAATCACATTATCCCAGCATGAGTAACTGGCTACCACATTTAGTTCAGCAACATCCAGATATTTTGGTTTGCTGTGAGACAGGAAAGAACATTTCAATTAATCTCAGGGAGATTAAGGTTTACATCAACATAAATCTGATATTTACACTCTGCCTTCTTTGCAGCTAAATCATGTGAGTAATAGTCAGGCATTGTGTCATGACCAAAAACTGCTAAATGTCTTGCCCCCGTGTTACTGTGAATCTCACCATTCCTAAGTCAGCATGTACAATACTGTCGATTAGTTCACTTATTTCAGTGAGGGGGAGCGTTGCTGCATTGTCTGATTTATTTTTAGTCATACAACACAAAATACATGAAACACACCGCAGCTGTAAACATTAAAAGAAAAACAACAGTTATCTTGATTCTCGCACCTTTCCACAAACAAAAACACCAGTCCAGCTCGTTTCCCTGCTACATAGTTGCATTACAAAACGGATAAATTCTCATATACTCATCGGGAGGTTTAAGGCATTCAACTTTAAATCGGCTAATTGTAAAGCCAACACTGAACCCATCAGGGTGGCGTGAGCTTTTAAACTAAGAGAATACAGCTTTTATTCCAGTCTGAACAGTGGTGCATTAATGAGTAATCACAGTGAGCGCATTTTTAAGTCAAACAGATCTTTAGTTTAAAACTATAAGCCGTTAATGACTTCCCAATGATGAGGCATTGCTCTTTGGTTCTAATAATACTTTTGACTTCCCTTTGGATAATACGACAGTCTGTTCTGTTATTTGACAGAAAACGTGGAACAAATAGCTGTTTTTCTTTCATATTTTCACTCCGACCACTGAAATAACTGAGAAGGAAATAGAAAAACCTGTAAACATGATGCAATAATCAGGATGTGTGATTGTGTCGGCTCGAAGCACGGCGGCCAGCACATGACGGGGTCTGAGGCCAGAGCACGACGATCACGATGGACAAAATGTTTATGTGAGTCCAATTTCCTCCAGCACGCTGCGAGGCGTCTCTGCATCCTGTGGGGGAGAGGAGAACCACAACCCGGGTGAAGAGCTGCACACCCATTCAACTGTGGCCGAGCACGTACGGCGCCCTGCAGGGGTACTCAGACCCCTTCAACTGTTTCATATTTTTGAACCGTTTTCTGTGATAAACCAACACAAAACAAGGGGATAACGGGGCAGTGGAGGGAAGATGATACATTGTTTTCAAATTAATAACCGAAACAAACTGGGGCGTGCATTTATATTCCCGAGTAGAACCACCTTTGGCTTCAATAACTGGAGTCCTTTTTGGGTATTCCTCCACCTTCTTTGCACATCTAGAGAGCTTTACCAAGTCTTCTTTTCAAAATGGACTAGGCTCAATCAAACTGGGTGGAGAGCATCTATGAACAGTAGTTGTACGTATCAGCTTCCCCACACCACAGCATGATGCTGCCACCACCAGTTTGTCTCATGGAGATCCAATTTGGCATCATCGGATCACATCAGATTACCTGTTTACTTGTTACACAGTGTACGGCAAACCACAATAAGGATTCGCCCTGCCTTGATGGATTTTCACTATGACCTTCGTCCTGCCAATCTTCCATAAAGGCCAGACTTGTTTAGCTGCACAACCATTAGTTGTCCTGTTGACAGATTCTCCCTACAGAATCACCATAGATACATAAAAACATAAAAACTACTTATCTGCCCCGACATTTTAGAGGCAGGTACCACAGTCTTTCAGTAATCAAATGATGTAGCAAACAGTTTTTAAGCCTTTAGATATTAGCAGAACTTAAACCTGCTTGAAATTCTCCACAACATTCTCCCTGACTTGTCTGCCCCCCCTAGGTGAAGTACTTGGCCGCTAATGTGTTTGTTTCTTTTCTTGTGTTAAAACTCTGCTTTTGGTGGTGCAGTTTGCTTTGCTCTAATTCTAAAATACTCCACTATGGCCTTTTGCCGACTGGCAGTCATCCACTAAACTGGTTTGTGAAATAATCTCTAACTTTTCTCTCCCTTACTTCTTTATCGCTGACATTAAAATTCTCCCACCACTGTGTTAAGAGCTGGGATCACTGTTTCACTCCCTCACGGATGCCCAGATCCAAATGCTGGGGCACAAATTAGTGGGATTGGAACTCGTTTTGTTCCTACTGAACCGTGTTTTGAGAATGTGTCATTGATAATGATGAGAACGTAGCATCTCTCAGAACACCATAGATATGCCATTTGTTAAGTTTCATTTGCTGGATTTGTCTACACTCTAAACTTTAGTTTAGTCATGCTTCTGGCTAAATTAGAAGGAATAACATTCAAAGAGACTCACTTTACAGATAGAAACCTTGCAAACCTATGGCCATCATGTCATTTCAAATCTTTGCGATAAAAGCAAACCAGTAGGAAGTTTCCTAGAGTTGGGTTCATCTTTATTTGACATACTTTCCTTTCTTTGTCTTTGATTGTTCATGAGATGAAATTTAGATAGCAGAAAATGCCGTTACGCCACAGAACTGTGCTCATTTGCATTTAGATAATCATGCGTGTTACCTTAGTGGCAAAAAGAAGAAGAGACACTTACTTTGGCATCCTAAAGCAGCGTTCAGCACCAAGGTAAAGAGAGGGAATTTCATCAGAGCAGAGAAACAGAAAAACAGCTTCACATAATCAAGCATTTCTGCACAGAAACATTCGTAAAGTCATCATATTTTGAGTGCAAAAAGTTCAACTCAGAGCTGGAAAGATTAACAGATTGGCTGTACAATGTTCTCTAGGGAGACATATGTCACACATGGACAAGATTTTTTTTAAATGTTATATCAGTACTCTACACTCCTGTAACCGAATAAGAAAACTCATCATACCACCTGAACTTTTCATACATTTTGTCCCATTACAACTACAAAGAGTAATGCACTGTATTTTATCAGGCTTCTACGTGATAGACCAACACAAAGTAGTGCATTAGGGTTGAAAATGTAAAATGTTTCCAATGAATTTGTATTCAAAATCCTTAACTCTGACACTCCTAAATGAACCAGTGAAAATAACTAATTTTTGTGAGCGTGAAATTCAATCTCAGTGTAAATCGTGCTGTTCTGTTGCTGACCTCAGAAGGTTTGTTAAAGAAAGTTGGCGATCAAACAGCATCATGAAGACCAAGAAACATAGACATAGATCTGAAAGTGGAAAGAGTAGCTGTGGTATGGCACAAAAGCGACATGGCCGTCTACCTAAACAAACTGTAAAAGGAGCATCAACCAGGGAAGCAGCTAAGAGGCCCTTGGTAACTCTGGAGGAGGTGCAGGAGAATCAAATCGACCATTACTGACGAAACTATTAGTAGTGCACTTCACAAATTTGGCATTTATGGGAGACTGGTGAGAACAAAGCAATTCTAGAAAGCCAGAAGAAGTCCTTTTTGTAGTTGGCAACAAGCAAAGCAGGGAAAACAGCCAACCGGCGTAAGAAAATGCTCTGGCTAAGGTGTATTGCTGCTGAAACGATTAGGTAAGGCGTGTTGTGTTCATGTGACAAGAGGAAATCTGAAATCAAACCCACAACCTTCTGATTGCAAGACAACTACTCAACCCATCAAGCCACAGTCGCAGAGGAAGTCAGTCTGAGATGTGAGGAAGATAGATGGAGCTAAATACAGGACAATCCTGGTAAGAAAGATATTGGAGGCTCAAACAGACATGAGACTGAGATGGAGGTTCAATTTCCAGTGGGATGATCGCCCTAAAAATACAGAGCTACAGTGGAGTGGTTCAGATCAAAGCCTGTTCTTGTTACAATGGTCCTGTCAAACTTCAAGTTGGTCTTTCACATACAATCCAAATAAAATGGAAGTTTGTGTTTACAGTCTGATAAAATATCAAAAGGTTCAAGGGACATGGATATTTAGCTTGACACAATTCAGTTTGTTTCTGAAACACGAAAAAGTAAAATAAAATCACATTTGAAAACATTTGCCTGGATGTTTAGGAACGTGCATCATGGCATAATAGAAAAATACCAGAAAAGTTAAAAGGTTAAATAGGCAAAACACGACTGCTTAACGGTCAGAAATATATTATTTATTATGTTGTTAAATCAATTATTGCATCACTTTATTTTATCACAACAGTCCAGTCATGCTTCTTATATTTGTCAGCAGGACACACTTTGGTAATGAAACACTGCATTGAGAATGTGGTGCTTAATCTTAATTTAATTAGTGCAAAACACATTTCTATTGCTGTCATGTGATCCATCTAAAAGCACTTACCTTAAGAGTAGATATTAAATATATATGTATACAAGATTTTATTTCAAAGATATCATAATGAAGTAGTCAAACAAAATGAAGAAACTATATTATAGATCTATCATAATTTTTTACAGTCATCATTACAAGGAAAACAAGACAGACAGAAAATAATGCAACCATAAAAAGACAAACTAAGAATAAATGGTTGAACAGATAAAACTTGTTTTAGAGTTACACAGTTAACATAAAGTAAAATCTGATAGATAAAAAAAAAAATCTCCTGTGAGCCAAGAAGCCTCCAATTAATACATCTGTGGACAACTTTAACCAAAGGAGGCTGATCTGTGTTTAGGTAGCTTTAGAGTAAACACGATCAAACAATGGGAGGTGTGTTCCTAATATTTCTCTATAAATGAAACAAGTCTGGACTTGAACACATACCTCCGTGCTGCAATCTCTGCAACAGGGGGCAGGCTTTCCCCACAGAGTGAGAGGAAGCAGCATGGGAGGACAGCATGGTCCGCATAAATAAAATAACACTGAGCCCATGTGTCCTATTTAACCACAAATCTGAGTTTTAAACATGTCATCCTGATCCAAGGGTGGCTTAAATTTATCACACTATTGTCTCAATCTGTCTGTTTTGTTTATAATGTGGTCATATGTGTTCTCTGCAGCCTGCATTTCATTTTATCACTATATTATCGTGCTATTGTATAAATAGGCACATTGTGAGCACTGTACAATCCAGAGTTAAATCTGTCGTATGTGTACTCATACCTGGCAAATAAGTCTGATTCTGATTAGCCATGTGTAAATTCATTTTCAAGATGTCTTGATTTTCATTCAGAACTTTTTAGCATCTCAAAAAGGGAAAAAAAAAAGGAGCAAAATGTCTAATAAGAGGAATTTGAGGAAAAGGACACAGTGGATCAGGATGACAGGATGCAAACATGCTACTTTACAGTGATGAAAAAAAGATAAATGTGGTGCATATTAAAAACATTATTAAAGAAAATGTATTGGACCAATGACAGACGTACGCTAATGCATCAAAACAAAAACTGTGACGTCTCAGTCAGCATATTAGTTTGATTTAAAAATGTTTTCTTTCTCCGGTAAGAGGCGCGTCTTTAAAAATATAAATAAAAAAAATCTGGTCCACACGTCACCACAGAATTTCACTGGTGGTTTACATCCCGGACAGTACTTTAACACGGCTGTCATGCCTCGAGTGGAATTGAAACGGATGATACCCACCCCCCCAAACATAATGTCAGGGGCTCAGAGGGCATAAAGAAAGGTGCCAGGCACTGAGAAGCTCAGCATGCAGGGTGGACAGCAGCAGCGGCAGCAGCAGCAGCAGCAGCAGCAGGTGGCAGCCAATCAGTACACAGGCACATTAAAGTACTCATGACGGGGCTGAGGGAGAGAAACACACAGCTTAGACAACAAGGCAATGCTCAGTGGCAACAGCCTCAACCGCATTCACACACACTTCGGCAGCAGGACATGCAGGACACAAAACAGCAGGCGAGATGCATCATCATTCATCGACAAACTATTCTCCACAGTCTCCTTCGCCTTAAATAAATGTGCTTGGATGAAGAGATTCCCACCATGTCCCCCATGATACATGATATGTTTCAGGGTGAGGATAGGCATCTCGGCTTAGCTTTAAGGAACTAAAACAGAAACCTTGCAAATGTTTTGTTGTTGCTTAAACTTTTCCACATTTTGCCAGGTTACAACCACAGCGTTCAATGCATTTTACTGGGATTTTGTGTGGTAGACCAGCACTAAGTAGTGTATTAGTGCGAGGCGGAAGGAAACCATATGGTCTTCCTCCCAAGTCCATATTATGTAGAAACAAAACTCCAAATTACATCTGCAGGACTTGGGGCTAATTATTTACCAACTCTGCACATCTAGAGACTAATGTTGCTCAGTCTTTGCAAATTCCTGAAGATCAGTCAGCTTAGACAGAACAAATATATATTTTCAAAGTCTTTCAACAAATTCTCTGTTTGTTCTCCAATGTTCTGCAGCACCTCTTGTAGGCCTTTACAGAGCAGCCGCATTTATACTTCAAAGTGATTAAAGATTAAAGTACACCTGGGTGGCCTCTGAAAGCACCCTGCTGCTTGGGTTTTTCATTAAGTATATCAGAGTAAAGAGGACTAAATGCAAATTTGTGCCACAGGTTTCAGATTTTTATTGAAACTGTGTGCCGTTTTCCATTCCCCTTTACTTTATTTTGTCCTAGCATATGAAATCCAGGTTAATTACCTTGAAGTTTGTGGTTCTAATGTGACAAAACATGAAGAAATATGTGAATATTTTTGCAAGACACTGTAAAGAGGAGTGATTTGTGTGAATACAATGTTAACAGGATGAAAACTTACAGTTTGCAATGTTTCACCATCTAAGTCAGACAGTAAGTGAGTTTTAATTCAAAAAGGTTGTGCAAAGGCAACCTAAACGTATTCATATAGTATGTAGTAAGGCAATGGACAGTGGCAGCAATAATGTTAACACACATAAAGTAAAAAAAAAACAACGACAACACAAAGACAGGTTTCTGTTCACAACACAACTGCACACGGTCAACAGTGAAGACACTGCTATCCGGGGACCAGGGATGACACTAGGAAATCCATTTTAATGAGCAGAGACTGAGCTACAGACAGAGTCTTAAACTGTTCACATAAACATCTAAGACACAAGAAGACTACAGGCTCTAGGGGTACAGGGAGCATGTACCCACAGACATAAAGTATTCACCTTAGCCGGCCTAATTCTGGAAAAGACCAGAGGCTTCTGATGCCATATTTGGGACCATCACACCTGTGAGGCAAACATTTTCATAATGACAAAGACTCATCGATCAGGTCTACCAACCTACTCTACGACACTTCTAGACAACATGCTCAAGGAAAAAGGGATTAACTGTGCACACCCGCAACGACGTCTCGGCTCAATCTACGGCAGGCTCCTCCTGCGCTAAAACGAGCAGAGCTCACAATCTTCTGAGGCTTCATTAATCCTAAACAATATCTGCTAGCTGGCACCAAAGCTAGGGCCATGTCTTAAGGAAAAATTTCATTATAGTCTTAACAAAATAGCTTCCACTAAATCCGCTGTGGTATGTTTTCCGTCCAATTACTGCGTTGTGTCCTTACTAATGCCTGGAAACCCAAGGCACCGGGTCCAATGCCCCTGCACCGTTTTAACCATGCCCGGCTTAGACTCCACCAGTTTATATTCTGATCTGTAGCTGGATTTTATCCGTCTTGTGCAACTCCACTGTAGCACTAGCGCTTTAAAAGCTCCAGCTGTTTACCCTGATTACTACACTAAGTCGTCAAGCAGATTGCAGGTTAAATTGTTTTCTTCCTGTATGGCTTTGCAGCAACATCTCCGCAGGAGGTCTTCTTTTAATCTGGTCTGACTGCTGCTTTGATTATAAAAACAACCATAACAAGAGGAGGCATCACAATAAAAATCTAGAGATAGATGAGCTTGTTTCTTTATTGCATAATTGATTCCCCCCCCCCTCTTTTTTTTTTTAGATTTTATGTAATGTTTACCTAAGAGCTTAATTTGAAATGGTGCGGCCTGAGCGAGCTAAATTCCTGTTCGATTTTGAGGGTTTTAGTCATGGAGCTGATTCGCTTCTTCAGATGCATGATTACAGTGACCTAGGTGGCTGATACAGTTGTAGGTTTTCAGACTGAAAACACAGCGGGGGAAAAATCTATTCCGTTAGAAACAGAAAATATGTTGATGTGTGGATAGTTTATACCTATTTCTCTTTAAAAACTGCTCCATTTGACTTACAGCAACAAGCATCCTATTAATATAAGGAATGATTTTGAACCCCCCCAAAAAAATTTATAAATGTTGAATTTCTTCCTGATGACTTCAGAAAAAGTGGTCCATCTGTCCATCCATCCTTCTGCTTATTACAGAGATTAGGTTGTGGGAGTAGCAGGTTCAAGAGTGAAACCAAGACTTCCCATGGAGAATCTCAAGACATTACCAAGTTATAAAAGATACACTGTCCCTCCAGAGAGTTCTGGGTTTGCTAAAGGGTCTGCACCCAGTTAAATGCGCTCAGAAAACCTTGAAAAGAAGGTACCAACAGGGAATCTTTGTCAGATTCTTAAACTACATCCTTGCGATGCAGAGGAGCAGCAGCTCTACCCAGAGTTCCTCACATTATTCTTGAGGAAGCTGCTTATATCGGGGTTCTCATTCTTTGTGCCATGACCATCTCTCATGACCATGATGCAGATAGTGACCCCCAAAGCAGAAGGAGCTGTCCTCCTTATTCCAGGCAAAATCTTTGGCCCCAGACTTGGAGGAGTGGACTCTCATTCAGCAGCTATATGATCGGCTGTGAATTGCCCCAGTTGACACTGAAGGTCATGCTTTAAAGTAACCAACAACACAACGTCATCTGGAAAAAGCAATGGACGAGGCCCTGAAGTTCGCAAATCAGACAGACACAGTCGTCTGTACCACTGCATATGGATCCGGTCCATGAAGGCCAGAAACAGGACCAGGTACAAGGTGGAGCCCAACACATACTGAGAGCAAGCTCACCTTCCTGCTGAGAATCCAGGCTCAGCAGTCCCTCTGGCCTCCTCTAGGCTGATGGCTTCCATTAATGGTGCCCATTAGTGGGTCCTTTGGTTACCACCATGAACGGCAGTGATAACTTTCAGGCCACAGCTCCTGAGGGCAACATCAACAACGGAGGTCCTGAACATGGCTGATCCATATTCCATGTCCCCACCCTCCCTTGGAAAAGAAGAAATATTCTCCTAGAGGTGTGAGTTAAAGATCGCTGGAATAGGTTCCTTTGCCAGATATTTCCAGCTGACCCTCACTAACCTGGGTTTACCAGGTTCGATAGCCTACCCTGCCGCCGTATCCAACTACCAGGCAGCAATCCGCTGACAGCGCTGCCTCTCTGTTCAGACCGCATAAGATGCAACGTTGCAGGTCTGATGATCCGACTGTAAAAACTGATCATCAACATTTGTCCCAACGTGGCTTGGTACCAAGTACACTTATGAACCTCCTTGAGCTCCGACGCGTTTGTCAAGGACATCCTGTGCATCACACAGAAGTCCAGTTATAAAAGGCAGTTTGGATAAGAGGGGATGTTCTTCACAATCACACCCCTACAGGTAATGCCATTGCTGCTTACATGGCCATTGAAGTCCCCCAGAAGCACCACAGCATCCCCAGATGGCACCGCTTCCAAGAAACCATCCAGAGGTTCCAGGAAGACCATCTTGCAAGGTAAGTAAGGTAAGTATGTAAGGTGCTATTCCAGGTCCCCTAAACCAGATTTTGATGCCGGGAATCATTAAACTAAGGTCTCTGCCGTATCCTGCCACCTAACTTGAACGCACCAGAGTTCTTCATTTATGGTTGACTTGAATACTTTTATGATTTAAAAATGCATTTGCTGCTAAACAAAAAGAAAGTATGACTTTCTGTTTCAAAAATGTCTTAGTCCAGAAAGCAATAGATACAGGTACCCTTGAAAAGTGAGCAGGAATTGGTTTTGACGTCTTTACCGCATGTGTAGAGTAAAGAACATGACCATCCATGCTTTTTATTTTACAGCTTGATATTATAGATTTTGAGGAGCAAAAATAAAATGGTCAATTGGGGTCGAAAATAGAAATTTCAAACATTAGTTAAATAGGGTTTCAACATCGCTTCACTGCTTAAAAATTAGTAAATCATTTTATTCACTGTGCATAAAATCAACCCGGTCTCCACACAGGCAGTACAGCCATTTCCAATGCTATTGAAGTACAAAATCAAAAATTATTTTTAACATTACAATACATCTGACTTTAGACTCTTGTTCAAAAGTAAACCATGAAATGCTTATCTAGAGCTGAAACGTGTTGGATAATACTGCCTGTGTGGACGTGGAAAAAGTAAAGATTCATTGCCAAGTTCATGCCAGCTACAACCCTTTTAGTGCTGAGGATGTGTGTTTGGCTCAGAGCACAGAGATATACTAACAGAAACACATGCAGGTAGAAGTTCACGGCACACAGAGCTGCAAAAACCCATGCTGACTGACTGACTTCACCAGTCTAGTTACCAATTAAATGGATGGAGGCATGGATAGGCCTTTACAAGATCTCCTCATTTGGCAAACTTCCCCAGTCTTCACTCTGGCTCTATAAATACAGAATTGAGCTGATCAATTTTTGTGTTACTGTCAGGGTGAGTTTAAGACGAATGTCTTGTTTTCACGGCACTTCTTCGAATACCAGAATCAATCTCTGTGAAGTCCTTACACTGGCTCCCTGTATCTCAGATAATAGACTTTAAAATACTGATTTTGGTCTATAAATCCCTGAATGGCTTAGCACCTAAATACATCACACCCTTGTTATCAGTGTATCAACCCTCCAGACCACTCAGGTCTTCTAGTTCCAGCCTGCTCTGCATACCTAGAACACGAACCAAACATGGAGAAGCAGCATTTAGTTCCTATGCTCCCCTGATCTGTAACAAACTTCCAGAAAACTGTAAAAGTGCTGAAAGCCTGAGTTCCTTTAAATCACAATTAAAAACACATTTGTTTAGGATTGCCTTTGACTGTTCTAGTTAAACTGTTTTACTGAAACATCATTAGTTTAAGTTTGTAGTCCAACCGTTTTTATAATCATTAATATTTACTTTTAATTGCCATTTCCTGTTTTATTTTCTTTAAATTTTCTACTTTTTTTCCAACTGTTTTGTTACTTGCTTTTATTCTGTTTTTATTTTCCTATGTTTTAATCATGTAAAGCATTTTGTGTTGTCCTTGTACTGAAATGTACTATATAAATAGACCTGCCTTGCCTTGTGATTTATACACAAAAGGGGGAAAAAAAAGCTCATGAAGAACTTAGCACAACCCTCTGAGGATCAGTGTACCGTCTGTGCGCAGACAGCACAGCTTCACATTGTGTCCTCTGGCATTTTGTCCTTGGCTGGGCAGCAACTGCCTCACAGATAATTATGATGGAGATTATTTAGATTCCCCAACACTGAATCCATGATCTAACCATTTCACTTTGGGTTCATATATATTCATAACTCTGTAACATCTTGATGCCTGCGCTTTTCTGCTTAAATCTACATTGAGAGATTGGTGAATACTTTGACATTTTTAATTCATGAGCAGTCCACCAGGCTGATGTTTAGGGTGATCTTTAAATGTTGGGCCTCCATAATAGTTTTTGTATTCTTGACGTATTTTAAACCAGTAACATATTGTGCCCGAGTTGCTCACTTTGTCACTGTGCATAGCGAGAAAAAAGAAAAGAAAAAAAAGAATGTCCCAGTTTTCTCTCTAACTACTTTTCTCTAGTGGATGTTAATGGGTTTGTCAGCAGTGGCCTGATTTCTCCTCTAAGAACTCATTAGCTGGGGCCTTTTGGAGCACTATCTGACCAAACGGGGAGGAAAGAAATGCAGCAAACTCATCAGCCTGCTGCCTGACAGATTAGCTGTTTGGTAAACTGGGTTTTACCAACAATAAACTTAGCAGAAAAACTAAGGAAACTTGTGTTTGGTTGATTATTTCTTGTTGTAACAATGGTTCTTGACACTAAATCTTATATTGCAGGGAAGCCTGTTTATTTCACCCTAAATTGTGCCACATTAATAAGGAAAATTCATTTGTGGGTTGAGCAGCAGGGTTTATCATGTGGGTTACACTCAGGAAAAACTTGCCAATGCCAAACAGCTTATGTTTGAGGCAGCGTGATGTTGGGAGGCAGCATCCCCCTCACTGAAAAAAACAAGGCCTGCCATCACTAGAGGCAATCTCAAAGGAGGGAGCTGTACTGCAACCATTAGAAATCCCACATCTCCACTCTTAAGCAGGATTCACATTGTGTGATTCTCAGACGTTTTGGCTAAAATCTCTTGCTGTGAAAGACCATCTTAGGTTATGTGCTTGAATCAACCATATGACAGATGCAGTGAAGGCCGATTAAGAGCTCCCCGGACCAGAGACAACCTGCGACAAATTGGAAGCAGTATCTGATATTTTCTTGGTACATCATGCAACTTGACTGCTACTGCGTCCGATGTCTTTATTCTCAGAAGATTAAAGTCAGGATTTTAAGATTAAATTCATAATTGAATAGACTTTTTTTAAAGCCCCTAATCATCTTTCACATGTTTGGGATAGGCTGAGAGGTTTTGATAAGTTTACACGAGCCCAAACCACATACAAAACTCAACTCATGAATGGATTTAGCCACCAAATGTAGCACCATTAAAAAGGAAATAAACAGACTTTCCAACACTATGAGACTTTTTGCCAAGAAGAATTGCTACAAGAAAATAGCAACTGTAACTGACCGAAAACAGATTTTCTTACCGTTTGAGCCAAGTGCGCATGTCTTTTATTGCAGTGAAGTGAGACTGTTTTGTGGTTAGTGACTGGGTTGATCCTACCATAACCTGGATGCTTGAGAATCTCCACTTGCAGTTAAGGTGTTGTCATTTCTGAAGCCTTCATCTCAGAACTACTTTAGATGTTTTACCTACTGGTGTCCTCTAAAGATGTGAACAAAAGCTTCATCATGCTAAAGAATGAACATTTAAAGGGCATATACCATCACATTTACAACTTTTCCTTCTCAGTTGTGTTCAAAGAAATGAGCAAAAATGTGTTAAATGTGAAAAAGAGAAATCCCGAGCACAACACAGCCCGAAACCTAGCTAAAAGTTGCTAAAGACTGAGGACTTTAGGTACAGAACACAGAACTCCACGTTCACTGCATGACTCAATGGCGACCAGAGACAAAACTAGTCATAGCAAAGTCTCCTGCTCAAACATAAGTTCATAAAGACTTGGCTCTTCTTCTCTAGTAAAGAAGAGAAAATTTAGGAGAGGAAAGTGTTACCTGTGAAATAGTAGCTTGGTAATCTTAAGGTCCTACAAACATAGCCAACAATTTAAAAGCACTCTGTTATGAGCCAAGTCTGATTAGGATTCACCACATTGGTGAATAAATGCTTGTAACAAAAATTTTGGCAGCATTAGGAAGAAACCATTTCTACTCCAATTCTGACCGACATCGGTGATCTGAATCAAGTGGACAATGGATCTGGCATTTCCCCCAAAAAACTGTGTCGCCAGGATACTTAGAAAGTTATCCCGTGATTGTGTAAAACACAGCAGCAGTGAATGGAAGCAGCTAAAAATCTCACTTCTTTTAAACACATAATCAGCAAATGTTGTGGGAAAATGTTATTCTAATCTGGATCTTCAAACAAAACGATGATTTTGGTGGAGGAGGAGAGGTCTCTCTCTGCTATTTCCACAAAGTACGCTCAGTTATGCTGCAAAGACAAACTTTGGGGAAAGTAAGACTTCTATTAGAGATTCTTTTTTTTAAAGATAATTTGTTTTCAGTTTAAAACAATAAGCTTTTGTGTTCAACTTCCAAATATTATAGTATGTTTTGCATGTTAGAGAGACGGGGCTCTTTTTTCTTTTTTGCTGTTTTGCTTTAAACTATGAGGATATTTGCCCTTTAAAAAAATGTGGGTCCATCAGACATCTGAGTTTTAGTATGAGGTCAGTGTAAAGCAGGACTAAAGCAGATACTCTAGATTTGTAATCACACTATCCAGTTCTGAAATATAGCCATTGCTGGTGTGTTGATTCTGCTTGCTATGTTTATCTAAAGCTACTGATCTAAGTCTACAGGAAGGCCTACATTGAGTTTAACAAACTGTACCTGCAAACAGACGCATCTGAAAGTCTATATTCTGCAAATCACAACAGCAAAGAATACACAAGCAGAGAGAGAAACGTGTCAGTTGCAATCAAGACCAAGCAACCTAAATGCACGAGACATAAAGCACAATGAACTGCATGATAAAAAAGAGGAAACATGAGAAATGAGAAAATATTTAACATAGATAACCTGTAGGTGTATGGTGGAATATTCAGTAAAGAAAAAAAAAACATTTTCCACAAGACAAATATGATCAAGAGGAGCAGAAAAGGGTCTGAGAGCAGAACTTATCCATGTTATTAACCTGGAGTTTTTCTATGTGCTTGGACTCATTGTTAGAAATGAGCTTTCTGCTGGGACGCCTGAATTATTCAGTTCTATTATTTCCGTTAGCCACATGCAAAAACATTGTTAAGTTCAGAAAATATAAAGCCAAACATACTTTGACCTCTTTATACAGTGCTTTTGTTTGGACACTGTACTTTGCCGCCATGTTTTTGACTTCCTATAACATCTTTATTACAGAAACTCATATCCTACTGACAGAGCAGTGCCTGAGCCCACCTTCATAACTGGACATTCTGGCTGAAGCTACACAGCTACACTAAAGACCACAGTAATGTGCTTCACAATCCAACTCAAACAGCTGCTACTGCTGTTGGTTTAGGACAAAAATCATTCTGATCTCATGTTGGAAAGTGAATTGACCTTTAGTGATCTGACTTGTCTGTAGGCCGGCTCGTCTTGTTACTGAAAAGTGCTGTATAAATAAATAAACAGTACTATGTGGAAGGGATTTACTAAACAGGGAAATAGGACGTAAAACCTAACGTGTCAAAGCACTTACCTCGTTGTGGACAACTCTTAAGTATTTTTCAGCTTTAATATAAAAACTCACATACTAAACGTAAATGTATGTTATAGCCTCATATCATTCATTAAACCAGATTTATTTTGTGTCAATTTGCTTTAGGAATACACAACACTCTCCACACTTGTTAGCACCCCTTGTACAGATGGATGTGAAGTTTCAATAGAAAATATTTTATCCCAGTAGCATAATCTCACACTAAAAAAAAAAAGTGTGGCTAATCAAACCTTTAATGTGACTGATTCAGACAGGGAATGACACCAGGAAAACAAAACGTTTTCCTCATATACAGTCAAACAGAAGCGGGGTTTGTAAAACCCTACTGGGACGTTAACTGGGACTGTGTAATTTGGGCCAATAAGACCGAGATTGAGTTTTTCAGCAACAAATACTCCAGGTGATCACGAATATGCATCACCTGGTTCACCAAACAGTAAAGTGACCTTCATCTCTATCTTATGACTTTCGATGGTCCTGGGAGGAAGGTTCATTTCCTACTGAAAACCTGGTGGCTGGGCTGAAGAGCCGAACGCATAAGAAGGTATTCACTATGAGATTATGCTACTGTAATACCACAGATCCATCCATCCACATGACAAACGACCATTCATGCACACACTCACACCTAAGGACAATTTAGAGAAGCCAATTAACCTAACACAGATCCATTTATTTCATTTTGTTGAATGCAAACAGAAACTGCTTTCTTTGATGACTTGGAGAGAAAAAGGTGATTTGGTTTGTATCGAGTCTCCCTTGCAGTTCAGTAATATTAACCCTGCCACTAAATCAGTTCTTTAGTAACAGAACCACCTACGTACACCGACTCCCAGGTACCAACATTTCAACTGTTTTGCAGTGGGTCAGCTGTAACTTTTGGAAATACGCCTTTATTAGCTTTCTGGACATTTTTCCCCATTTGGATACCTTTAAAATTCTTCCATCTCTATACGTAAAGGCTTTAACTGCACCTGTTACTTCTATTCAATTGACAAACATTCAACATTTATATTCAAATCTAAGCAAAAAGTAACAACAAGAAAACAGGTACAGGATCTATTATTATTATCAAGAGCTATTACTCATACTGTAACCATTTATTAACCAAAGTTATAAAATTATCAGGAAGCAGCAATTGTACACTAATGTAAAATATGCTGAGCTGCATTTTATTTGTCACTGATGTGAAAAATGATAAGTGTATGTACTCCTTGGAAGACAAATTGAAAAGAAAATGAGACAAAAAATTAACAATTTTTTTGTTTTAACAGAGAACACATCCAAGTCTTACCTCCTGCAGTAGGTCGGCCTGCTCGATGGCCTTCAGCACGTTCTTCTTGGACGTCTCCTGAGCCTCCCCGCCCAGCAGGAATTCATCCAGAATGAAGTAGGCCTTCTCAAAGTTGAAAATAATGTCAAGCTCACAAACCTGGAAAAGTGAATATATATACAGGATTTATTGTAGCGGTTTGAGACTGAGGTCAACAGGTGGTAGCTGGAAAGGAGGCCACTTTTAATCAAAGAAAGAAGAAAACATAAACGGAAAACTGAGCCAGAAGTATTTAGCATAAACGTACACTGCCGAAGTATTTATCCAGCAGCTCCACGTATCTGTGGATGATTTCCAGTGTGATGAGCTCATTGTCCTGGTCCTCTATGGCACAGCAGAAGTACAGGCTGGCGTATCTGCAACACAGAGCGTTCAAATAAGCCTCTTTCACAATAAACCGTAGAACCGCACGTAGATCCCATGTTTAACCGGTTGGATCGACTGGAACTGCAACTAATGTGCATGTCTGATTCACATGTTTAGTGGCTGAGCTGCTGAAGCTCACAAAGAGCAGCGAGGACAGTGTGTGATGGTAAAGAAAGAAAAAAAAAAAAAAGGCCTGGGAATAGATTATCATCACAACTTTCAGCCACACTATCAACTTTAAATCGTCTCTAAATATTTTGCAACCCTAGTAAAAAAGTGCCATGTCCAGCAGACAAAGTGGGAGCCAGGAGAGCTGACTTTATGCAGTACATAGACAGGATCTTTAAGTGATGTACAGTAAGGTCTCCCTTTGCTATTAAATGCTGCTGAGAGAGGAGTTCTCAGCTTTTATTAAAGATGGCTGCTTATTAGGTGCAAGGTGTTCATTAAAAGCCAGAAGCCAGAAGGGGATGCTGAATCAGTTAAGCCCCTTGCCACAGTCCTTTATCCCTGATAATCCCAGAGGCTGTCTTTAAGCATGTGATGATTGGCTAATATAGGAGCTGGTCAGCTGATCCCCTGGAGCCAGAGCGTGGGGTAAGGGGGGGGCAGAGTTGGTCTGCAGAGTTGTTTCAGACGACAATAGAGGCCTTACAGAACAGAAAAGCAGTCTCTTAGGTTTCCTGTTATCTGATCCTTGTGCACTTTGTTGACCCTCTTTTGCAAATGATCACAATGAAAGGCACTTAAAAACAACGGCATATTAAACGCAGGATGCTTTTCTAAATATAATATAGGTGCTGGTCATTTATTTACAATATCATGAAAAAGTAGCGGTTTTTTTTTTCAGTCATTCAATTCAAAAAGTGAAACTTATATATTATTTTCATTCATTAAACACAGACTGATGTTAGTTGCCAGTTATCAAAATTAAAAGAAATAAACACTTGAAATATATCAGACTGTGTGTCATGAATGAATATAAAAGTTTAAATTTTTGAAAGTAATTACTGGAAAAAAAAAAAGAAGAAAAATCTTTTTCTATACACATCTGGCCTTTATGGAAGACAGACAGTGGTGGCAGCATCATGTTGTGTGAATCATTTTCTTCATTAGACACATAGAAGCTGGTCAGAATTGATGGAAAGATTGATCTAAGTGCTAAATCCAGAGCAATCCTGGGAGAAAACCTGTTAGAGGATACAAAAGACTGGAGACTGGGGAGGAGGTTCACCTTCCAGCAGGACAACGACCCGAAACACACAACCTTAGCTACAACACAATGAGTTGGACCAAAGCAGAAAATAACGCTGCGACATTTGTGGAAAGTAAAAAAAAAAAATTCTAGAGGGTGAGGCTGAGTTATATCATTTCAGGCATGTACTTCAGTAAATTGAACTCTATATACTTACAGAAGCTTTCTTGTTCTAACATAATATCTAAAATCTATGTAGATTACAATAAACTGCTCTTGAGCTAAACTGTGATAAAATAAACCAGCCCCTCAACATGCAACCAGAGCAAATACTTACCCAATAATCCCTTCTCTCTCATCTAATTCTCTTAAAAATATTGAAATGTTTCATTTAACTAACAACCATCATGATATTCTGTTCACAATAATCTCAGCTGACTAAATTGTTAGAAAGAAAATAATGTTCAGGTTGTTATGGCCCCCAGGGGCCACGACATAAAACCAACAATGGGCCTGAGCCACACATTTGAAGGCTTTTTAAGAACAAGTGGATCAGATCAGAGTAAATACTGTTTGGTAATGAGTAAAGAGCTGTTCACATTTCAGGTCAACACTCTGTAGGCGGAGACCACAACGCTGACGTTAGCATGGGATGTAGCAGTTCAGTCAGTGAAAAAGGTGCTGATGAGTTAGAGGGTCCAAGCTGGATGCACACCTGGGCTTGTAAGGACAAGGGCACCCAAATACTCATGTTACTTAGCAAAACTGTACCTTCTAAGAAAGGTTAGCATCCAACTTGAAATAAACAAAGTTAAATGTTAAAAGGGAACTAGTTTAAACATTTGCAGATCACTTTGGATGAGCCGATAGTAGATGGTAGTAATGTGACCAAATGGGAAAAAGCCAGAGAGCGAGCCGTACACTTGAGCAAGGCACTGAGGGATTTTGCACGTTAAAAACCTTTTGGTTCTAAGCTAATTTTCACATAATAAAAAAAAAAAATAAAACAGCACAGACCAAAGCTGCATGTCATCCCAGACTTCAGCTTTTCCTCTCAGACATTACTGATCCCCGTTTGATTTGGCTTCAGTCCTGATTCACTCTGGAAGAAACACAGTTTGTAATGGGGTTCAAGGTCCAACTATACAAAAATAAATGTAGTTTTTGCTGTCTGCATGTAAGTTATGAATGTAAAAAAAAAAAAAAAAAAAACTTTGAAAAAACAAAAACTTTTAACTACCGCTCGTAAATAAACCAACATCAGCTCAGGCACCTTCAGACCAGTGTTCATCTGGCCACGCAGGGCCACCCGGCTTCACCCAGAGTCTGCCTGCTTCTCCGTTGGCACAGCAACAGGATACAGGGAGGGAAAACTGATGCTCCTCCTACTTTTAGTCTTTCCGTGATGGCTTGATCTCATTGCCAACAGTCTTTCCTGATTCCCCGTTTGAAAACACACTTTGAACTGATCCATTTTTTTATTTCTCAAAAAAAAAGGTCTCACCGGGAAAGATTTTGTCCCCAAACAAGCCGAATCAGCACCCACCTCTTGTACACAACCTTTAGGTCTCTCCACTCCAGGAAGCTGCACATTTTAGGTTTCCGAGCCAGGACGGTCTGCACCAGCTCTCGGGTGATCTTCTTTTTCTCCTTGTCAGACAGAGGCACGTACCATTTCTGCAGCCGGAGCTTGCCTTGACGACTGAACAGCAGCATGAACTGCATCTGAAATGAATGCGGACGAAACGAGGAGAGGAAGAAGTGGGTCGGTGAGGAGAGACCACAATAAACATTGTATGCAGGCAAGACCTTTATATAAAAAAAAAAAAAAAAAATCAGCAAATTGAATCAATTCCAAAAAAAATTAGCAGGTTGATCATTCAAACTGACATCACGCTCATTCAGGCCTTTCTCCTCGTTCGCGACATCTCAGTAACTTATTGCATCGCCAGGAAGTCAATTTCTTTCAAAGATTTCGCTCATTACACACAGATGGACACATTTCACTGATTTATTCCTTGTAATCTTGTTGATCATGACTTGCAGCTAGTCATAACCCCAAATTCTGTTTTTTCCAGAACATTACATACGACCAATAAAATTTTTTTTTTTTAATACACATAAATGGCGTTTTACTGAAAAGTATGTCCATTTGCTCGGGGCTCGTCTTGCACGAATTACCGCCTCAGCGCCGCGTGGCATGGAGCCGATCGGTCTGTGGTTCTGCTGAGCTGTTCAGAAAGCCTGGGTTGCTCTAGCCCAGACCTTCAGCTCTTGTGTATCGTTGGGTCTGGCGTCGCTCGTCTTCCTCTCCACAATACTCCACAGAATCTCCAGGTCATGCCTGTTGTTTGCTACTCACGCACGGTGCTGACATATTCATTAAAGCAGGGCTTGGTACCTTCTGGCCGGATGGGCAGGGACCAAGTCCTGCAGGAAAATTAAATCAGCATCTCCTCCATAATGCTTGTCAGCAGAAGGGAGCACGGAGTTCCCCAAAACTTCCTGGTAGACGGCAGCGCTGAGTCTTCGACTTGGTACGTGTACGTCTGGTGGCTCTCGGTCGAGTCCACTTCTCCCGGCTCTTAAATGGGATTAACTTCCCAATCCTTTTAAGGCTGCGGTTACTCCTGCTGTCTCTTGCAACAGCATTTTTCCTTCCGCTTAATTTTCTATGGATATGCATGAATAACCCTAACCCTGGTCATGAAAGAAGTTGATTTCTGTCTTAGCCTTAATGGCTCCCCGCCAGGCAACTGTTCAGTCAGCAGTCTTCCTCGTGATTGTGTCAGCCACAACACAGAGCTTCTGTATTAAAAATTATCTTCATTGGTCTCATGTAGTATGCAGAAATTTCTAAGAAACTAATTTAGTTTTTAGCTGTGAGCCAAACTGATGAAAACATAGTGAATATGAACACCTCAAGTATATAATTTTGTGCGCAATGTGTCAACACTGCAAAAACGGAACTTAAAATAAGTAAAATTTTCTTAAAATAGGGTGTATTTGTCATTGATTTGAGCAGGTAAATAAGACTATTTGCCAATGGAATAAGATTTTTGCACTTAAAATAGGAACAACTCATCTCCATCACCTTATTTCAAGTGCAGAATGTCTAATTATCTTATTTTAGGGGTAAAAATACTCATTCCATTGGCAAATAATATTTTTTACCTGCTTAAATCAAGGACAAATACACTAACTTTAAGAACATTTTACTTATTTTTAGATCCGTTTTTGCAGTGAAAACCATACTTTTTTTTCAGTCGAATTGTTGAAATACTTAATATTCTAATTTATTGAGAACCTGTCTATAGAGTGCTGTGTCAAGGTAATTGTCCCCTTACAAATGCCTTGATTTCTCTTTTTTTGGACACATACAGATTAGTTTAAGATCAAACAAGTTTTAATATTAGACACAAAATAGCCCACCTGAAACAATAATGCCGTTTTCAAATCATATTTTAAAAGGCTATCCACACCAACCTGGCCCTGTGTAAACATGTAATTACCACCTATTAACTGGTTGCAAGTGTTTTGAAATCCTCGCCACTAGTTGTGCCAGCCTTGCCAACAGCTGCCAATCAAGCATTTGGGAAACTTTTACGTCGCTGTGGAGAAGTTCTTGCCCAAACCTTCTCTGCACAGCTTTATTATTTCAGCCGTACCGGAGGGTTCTTTAGCCTGAATGGCCTGTTTAAGGCCACAGCAGAGCGTCTCAATCAAATTTAAGTTTTAGACTTTGACTAGGCCACTCAAATGCGTGTGCTTTGTTCTGATCTTTGTTTATGCCGCATGATCTTAAGTTTCGGGACCCAAACTGCCCAGTCACCTCCCGTCTTGACTATTGTAACTCTCTCCTCTACGGTTTACCACAGGAAACCCTCAATAAACTTCCGTTGGTTCAGAAATCTGCTCTCCGTATCGTCACCCTCTCCTCTTCTTTCCAACACATTACCCCAGTTCTACAACAGCTACACTAGCTTTGCATCCAATTCAGGATCCAATTTAAGTTACTCCTACTTACTTTCAGGGCCATCCATAACCTTGCACCTCCTTATTTGTCCGAAGTTCTCCATATTGACACCCCCACTCGCTCTCTCAGGTCTTCCTCTACCATTTGTCTCTCTGTCCTCTCTATCCGTCTCAACACCATGGGTGGCAGAGCTTTTTCCTATTCTGCCTCACCCAGCTCTGGAATCAATTGCCTCCTGACATCCACAATGTTGACTCCCTCCTCCATTTAAAAGGTCACCTCAAAACGTACATTTTTAAAGCTGCCTACTCTCTGTAAATGTTATATTTTTGTATTATTGATGCTTTGTTGCTGTATTGCCATTTGTTTGGTTTTAATTCTGTACAGTATCCTACATTTTGTACAGTGTTATGAAAGGCGCTTTTCAAATAAAATAAAATATGCATTATGAACTGACGGCCGGGGATTCTCCTTTCAGAATATTCTGACAGAACAGATTCATGGTTTCCATCACTTATGGCAAGTTGTCCAGGTTCTGAAGCAGCAAAGCAACCCCAGACCATCGCACTACCACCATGTTTGATTGAAGTACAGTTTTCCTTCTTTAGTCGGCGGTTGCTTTGGCCTTGGAGCTCCATCATGGATGCCAGGGTTTGCCTCTTGGTACTCCTTGGTACTAAGCAGAGAATACAGACTTTCACTGAGGCAAGGGAGGCAGGCAGGGTTTAATGGTGTTCTGGCTTCCTTTATGATCTTCTGATTGATTTCTGATGCACTCTTGGAGTAATTTGGGGAGGTAGAGCCATTCACCATTCCTCCATGTCTTCTCCATTTGTCGACAAAATTCAACGGAGTCCAAAAGTCAATTTCTAACCATTTCCAGACTGACAGACGTCAATGACTTTGTTTCCCCATCTGTTCTTTAAATTCCTTTAGATCAGGGCATAGCGTGTTGCTGAAATTAATGTTTAGTCAACATCTTGTTGTCAGGCAGGTTCTATTTGAGAGATCTCTTGAATCTACAGGTGTGACGGCAAATCTGGCCAGGATGCAGCGAATGAAAACTGATAAAACAACGTGGGTGATCACAGTTAGGTGGTGATTCTACAATGCAGTAAGTTTTATTTCTTAATAAAGACAGGTTGGTTTGGCTAGTCGTTTTCCCTTAACGAGTGGTATAACCATCTGCAAACTGCTTTTTTAAGACAAAGATAACTTGAGTTATCTTTATAATAAAATGGGTTTGATCATCTGAAACGTTTAAGTTTGAGAAAAGGTATCAAAAACAGAAGATAAGCCAGTCCCAGGGCAAGGCTGCCCCTGTCTTTCAATTCTAGTGATGTCCCTGGAAATAACCACAGCCCCCAGGAGGAGCAGGAAAAAATAATCAATGACAAATTAGACTTAAATAAAATAAAGGAGCTTGAGGATTTCTAGTTGTTTTACAAAAGAATAACCTGTTATAATAAAGTTATAATTAGTCCTACACGGCTACTGTTTGCGTGTACCGATTAGGATTCACGGCGCTCTGTTTTGCCCTGGGTTTAATTTTTGCCAGAAAAGTTAAGACAACAGCTTCCTGAAATGCCCATGACAGCGTTTCTATGACAAAGTCCTTCTTGGTGCCAAACTATCTGCTTCGTGGTCTCCAGCTAGTTAAACATCATCATACCGTTATGAACACTGCGGAACGGAAGTACCAAAAACGCCGTAATTCTCCGCTTAGCTTCACAGCCTTTACCATCACCTCCACCGTCTAAATCACGACCTTCCACCCGCAATTTTAAGCCATTTCAATATTAACAAGCCAGCAACGCCGTTTTAAAACTACTCACCATGAATAACTGCACTGTTTCCCCGTCTCAAGGGAAGAGCTACCTCACTTCCACCATATACCACGGAGCAGGTGGAAACTCGCTTATGATTGGCTCCCAACAAGCTCGGGATGGCTGTCATTGGCTGATGCGCGTCAACAGTCCCCGCCTTTTCCAACGCTTTAATTCAACCCTCTAAATCTTATTGGCTGCTTCAGACAGCGATCACATCACGAGTTAATGCTTATTAAGATCTGGAAAGCGTCCCCAAAACAAGCAACACGGCGAACAGAAGCTGGCTTTATCAGACTTTTAAAGGAAAAAGTAAATAAATAATGAAACATTGTTCGTTCAAAGTAGGGCGCTGACAATTATATATTAGCTTAGCATGAGCATATGAAGATGGGGATGCTTAAGGACAAGTAGGTCTGTATCCAAGAAGTATTTAGGTCAGCACACAGAGTCTATTGTTGATCAAAAATATGGCTGAATCTCAGCTGCAACCTGTCCGCTGACTACACAATTCTGTGGAAGATATCAGTGTAAAGAGAAAAAAAAAACAATGACAAAATGATATAGCTATGAAAGAGAGAAACTAAACCCTAAATAGGACAGGTTCCCGGATTTGTTGTGGAAATTACATTTCACAACAAATCAGCACAATAATGCTACTTTTAGTCACTTCAGATTTAGAAAATCAGACTAACGTCACAATAATAAATATGATCTTCTGTCAGATAGATTAATGCCTTCATTCAGCTGCAATAAATACAATGGAAACTGGGCTTGTTAGCCCACTTGGCTTCCTCTAAATCTATATGAGGCACTTAAAGTAATACAAGGAGGTATTGTAGATGGTTTTACTACAGTGCATAGCAAAAGTATTAACTGAACTTGTTCATTTTTGGTCACATTATAACCACAAACTTGAATCTATATTATTGGGATTGCATGTAATAGAAAAACAAAAAAATAATGAATAATAGTAGAGAAGAAAAAGAGACAGTCTCACTGCATTAATGAGCTTAATCACTCTTTTATTGTAACCTAACTAATATGTCAATATTTGTTTTACTCACATTTCCCCATAGTTCTGAACAATTTGACAAATAGGGCATAACCAAAGAGGAGTATATAATATACATGCCTTTTACACTTATTAAGTTTTGTAGTCTAAACAATATTTTGCTATTTTGTCTTTAATATATTTATTGTGGGGCTTCCAACAAAATGTATTGTGCAGAACTATACCTAAATATTTGCTTTCATAACCCCTTTTAATTTCAATTCCATTTAAATGTAACTTTACATTACTGCATGTAATGTTAGAACGTACAAAGGAATGGCTTAGATCAAAGCAAAGTATACTGATGTATTGGAATGGTCCAGTCAAAGTCCATGCTAAAATCCACCTTGCAAACTCTGTATAGTTTGTCTACCCATTTGTCTGACTGAGCCCAAACTCAGTCAGACAAATGGGCAAATTTTTTTTTGTCTATAGATGTTCAAAGTCTAAAGGGACAAAATCCAAAAGAATTAACTGCACCAAACAGTGGTTCTACAACATTTTGCATATTCATATATTTTTCACTCTCTGCTTCACAATTCTGCATGAAATTGCTTGGTCCAGCAGGTAAAATCTCAACAAATCTCATTGAAATTTTAGATTGTGACCTGATGCAATGTTAAATGTTAGGCGGTGTGAATACCTTTGAAATGAAATGTATGTCAGGACCATGATGCCTTTCTATCATTTGACCAAACGTAACCATTTTTTTTAGACATCTGTCCTGTCATCTTGTAACATTTTCCATGCAGTTGTGCTTGGATGGCAGCCAGTGATTGACGCATAAAGACTGGAAATTGTTAGTTAATTGTTAGAAACTGAGCGAGTGTTTGACTAAACAACATGTTCTACCGGCCACTGATGACTACTCATCAGGAGGGCCTTTCTCTCCTGAACGTTGACGTGAAGCTGTCCACAGAAGCACAGATGCACTATAATAGAGCTGCCCAAGGGAGGTGTCTAAGTGCCGCTAAAGAGTATTATGAGGCCATCACAGGCCTGTGGATTATAGTAATCCTGTCCACCAGAGTTGGGTATCACACATGTCATTCCTGCACAGCTGAAGAAGAAGATGGAGGTTCCTGTTCCTTGTGCTGCTGTGCTCTTCCTCCTGCTCCTTTCTCAGGGTAAGTCACTGTGTTGACAGGGATGTGATTAGAATGAACTACAAAATAAAACATTGTCCTGATATTTCTTTATATAATTGTTACAAATTGTTACTTATAGTGTAAGACGCAGTGTGAAGGAACTAACCAGGCTTCAACGTGGAAACGCGTGATTACTTTTTGTGACGGAGCCATACAGTTTTGCTTTAGAGTATTACACTCATTCATACACATAGACTGAATAATAACATACATCTGTTTATCTGCAAAAAAAAAAAAAATCTCTAATGGTTAGTCACTTTTATTTTCTGCTGTTGTCAGATTTAGGTTTTTCCGTTGTGTTTTTATGCACTCTATTCTTTTATCTGCTTTTTTTTTTTTTTTTTTTTGAAACATTTGTGCAGCCCTGGTCACGGTTAGATCACAGGAGGTGAGATTGCATTGCACTAAAAGCCTGAAATCCAATTGAAGGTGACTCAAGCGGCGATTTTGGATTGACTCCTCCCTGTGTGCTCCTCAGGAAGAGGAGGCCGTTCAGCAGGAGGAAGAGCTGCAAGAGCTGCAGGAGGAGGAGCAGCAGGTGATCGAGACATGGACACGGAACGTCAAAGCCTGCACCTGTGACTGCGAGTCCGTGAATGCGCCCACACGCGTCCCCGCGGCGATCTCACCTGTGCCACCGACTGAACTTCCACCACCTCAGGCTCACCCACTGAACTGCATGCCAGGTAAGGACCCAGCAGGGCTCACCTCCTCTGACTTTCTGTCTTTCTTTTTCATTCAGGAGGATACTGGGTGTGCTTTATTTACCAAGTAGGTTTGAAGGACATGGACATGTTGTTGAACACTTGATTGAGACCGATGACTGGTAGCTGCTTCCTGTGGATTTGATTTCAGGCATCAGGAGCACACACAGGCTTGCTGATGGTGTGGTAGATAGATCTCACCTCTTAAGGTCCGAAAATGCATTCACAATCTAAGATGTGTCGGCAATGATGAGCAATTACCATCTATCGCAGCCTTAAGATTTTACACCCATTTTCAGATGAAAGTAGCAGCTGAGAGGAGATCACCAGTGACAGTTTGAGATTCGGATATGAACAGCTGCGCTGGACAAACATGGCATGACAAATGCTGTTTGGATAATCCCATTACCTGAGCAGGAATGTGATGAGCAGATTAGCGTGCTCAAAATAAGGCCTGCCCAGTACACAATGCATTATAGTGTGTAAGGGAGCGTCAGATAATGCTCCAATCGTCTTTTCCTGCCTTCTCACGCTATTTCTCCAAGTATCAAAGCTCACCGCAAAGCTGGATGGCTTCAAGAAGTAAATCTGGATACAGGAACTCTGACCTGTCTGCTGTGTTTGTTGGTCCTCGTGATGCTTTTTGTTAACAAACAAACCTCTCAGGCCTCACAGAACAGAACATTTGGATTTAAACTGAGATTAAAATACATGCATGGAGCATTGCTCATTACTTTGGGGACTTTTTAGGCAAACCAGTTGGGATCAGAGTGGCTGAAAGCACATATGTAAATTACACTTTTTAGATTATCTGTTGCACAGAATTTTATAAACCATGTATTATGTCCAATCTACTTCATTATCATGTAATACTTTAGTTGATAAAATAAATTAAATTCAGGTTTGTGGTGATAACATGACAACAGTTATGGGACATGGACACCTTTGCAAGGCATTGTGATTGTTTGGGCATCCTTATTTGTCAGGCCATCTTACACTATCTCTGTAGTTATGCTGTTACAGGCTTTTGATGCTGGAACATATAAAGAGCATTTTCTCTCACTTTTACATTCTCCTACTACTCTCCAATAATGCATCACCTACAGCCTTTGCTGTCATTAAATATTCAGGTCATTAACGTTTCAGCAAAGTGTCTCATTTCTTTCCAGAAATGAGACACTTTGCTGTCTCTCCTTGTTCTACCATGCCTCTCTCCTAAACAAAGAAACGGAAAGAGCTGTCGCTGCCACTAGCTATATGTCCTCTGTTTTCAACTGGGCATTTTTACTAATGGTTCATAACTTATTTATCTTCCAGATAAAGACACTTATAAAGCCACTGGGGCCATTAACTCTTCTTTTCCTTTAACATAGTAAGTAGTCCTGGACCAGTGTCTGTGCTTTTCCTTTTGTTTGCTCTGTCTCCTTAAATCCCCAGTGAGTAGGTTAATGCAGGTTTCATCCTGTTAAACCGGAGCTTTTTCCCCCACTGTCGCCAAATGCATGGTCAATATGAGGAACCACTGCACAACTAAGAACTCCATGCAATCACTGTCACCACATGCTCATTCAGGAGGAGGGATTGCTGCAAAGACAATCACTTGATGCAATCTACTGGATTTCCTTAGATAGAAAACGTTTTACCATTGGGTAAAATAGCCTAAGCTTAACTGCATTGTTTGGTAAATAGGTTCAAACTCTTATGTATATAATTGCCTTTAAATTGATTAAATCGATTACATGTTACTGCATATATGAACTGGATCAGATTGTTTTGTAAATGACCTTGAGACGGCATATGTTGTGTATCTAAATAAATTAACTGAATTGAATTAAAGCCATAAAGCAAAATAAAGAAAATGCTCTCCTTCTCAGAATGCCCATACCATAGAGCCCTGGGCTTCGAATCAGGATCTGTAACCTCAGACCAGATCAACTGCTCCAACCAGGACCAGTACATTGGCTGGTACTCCTCCTGGACCCCCAACAAGGCTCGCCTTAACAACCAAGGATTTGGGTGAGTGGTTCAAGCCTGCTCTTGTTTTCAGTTAAGGTCTATGTCATAGAAACAGTATCTGTTTTTTCTACTTTTGTTAGGTGTGCCTGGCTGTCCAAGTTCAATGACCAGCAACAGTGGATCCAGATCGACTTGAAGGAGGTGGGAGTGGTGTCTGGTATCCTCATCCAAGGCCGCTGTGACGCTGATGAGTGGATCACTAAATACAGCATCCAGTATCGCACCGTGGAATCCCTCAACTGGATCTATTACAAAGACCAAACAGGAAACAACAGGGTGGGTACACTCAGCAGTGGTTTGGTCATGTGAGCGCCACAAAAGAGTATATTAAAAGAGTTACCTTATGTATGGTGCTGTTAGTACCGTGGCTGGGAAAGGTATTGGTTTTGTCATGAAAAACCAGATTGGGTTCATTGTGTTACAACCACAACAAGTTGTAAGAGAAATTTTAATAGTGCTATTAAATTAAGTAAATGTTAATAGTAATATTAATCATTGCAATAGTCTCCATTAATAGTCTCACATGCCATATGTAAAGGTTGTGTTCAATCTGCAAGACCAATAATGACCAGTGGTGGCAATGTGAATCACATACAGGTGCAGTTTTCCTCACTAAACACCCTGTTGAGAACCATGGTTTAAATTAGAGTTTGGCTTTTATTCACAGATTTCTGTTGCCGTTAAATAAATGTCACTGCCCAATCTCTGCTACAAGAAATTTTACAACAATATACAGCTACAAGCAGAATAAATATTAAAATATTAAAATCCCACTAGATCAAACAATAAACTTCTTCAAAAACATTGATCTATTCTGTTAGATCCAAATTTGTTCTCTGTGGTTTTGCCTAATAACACCACGATTAAACCATACCATAAGCACTTCCTTCCCCTCTACCGACTCTGTGTTTTACTGCAATGAAAATTGATTGGATGTTAGTTTTTCTAACACACACAGCAGGGGAGAAGCAGCAAATATGACCCGAATTAATGCTGATATAAGCCCAACAGGATTTCTTTCAGACCATCATGAAGACAGCAGAGACTTGGTTGGAATGTTTTAACACAGTTTGCTGTGTAAATTTCTACAAGTATTTATTAATGTAAACTATTATAAAGAAATTAAGTATATTTAAGTTAATTTTTTACAGGTAGGCCTATACCACATGTAGCAAAAAATACCAAACTTGGACGTAGATAAGAAAGTACCATAACCTAAAGGAGCAATAAGTAAGAAATTTATGGTAAAATTAAACTAAATCATTCTAATTTTTCACCCAGGATAGAAGTAACATTCTCTATAAACAATCGTTCCTCTCCATCAACAATGTCTTAGTCACATTTTTCTCCTTTCACAATTAGAGGTGCCGCCCAGAACGACTTTGGTACAGAGTGTAGCCCGTGTTTACGTCCTGGTTCCCGAGCCAATTATATGAGTTCCCAGGGTTCCCAAAACTGAGCGCAGCATTTGGTATTTTATCTTGGCAAAAGAGCAGCAGCCTGCAAACATGGAAGCCAATCATAGAAGCAGACCAGAAAAAGAACAGAATACAACATTTTATCTATCCTGTGGAAGCAATGCCTAAAGCCGGTGCTGCTGAGGCAGTAGGGGACAGAATGGGGAAAGTGATGTTAGAAGCAACATAGCTAATGTGCTAATGTTCAAAGCAGTACCAAATGTATGCTAACTTATTGAAAGTAAAATGCCAACTTGACAAAGATCCCTTTTTTCCAGACCTCCCTGTTGTCCCTCATCTCTACACTTTCCCATAATTTCTGACTATCTTCCTAAATAGAAACAAACTTGCAGCATGAAGCTGCCCCCACTAGGTTGGGGGTGGTGTCTCCAAATGTGGTCTGCACTCTTAGTTTTCTGCTATAGTAGGCAATTTACATGTAGGCAACAAATTTAGCCTTGATCTGGTTATCTGACTGGAGCACTTCTTCAACTTCTTTGCTGCGCGTCCGACATGTCTCGTGGAGACCTGCTCCACTGAGGATGCAGTGTCTATCACTCTGCACTCAGTCATGTCCCTCCTGGAAAATAAAGACACCTACGCCAGAATCCTGTGCTTCGATTTCAGCTCAGCATTCAATACCGGAGACTAATGGACAAACAGCTTCTGCTTGGCTTGAACACGTCTTTGGGTCCCGGACTGCTTGACTGAAAAAAGATGGATCAGACCCAGTCTGTCCGGTTTGGAAAAAACAAGTCCAACATCATCACGCTGAGTAATGGATCTCCTCAAGGCTGTGTCCTCAGGCCATTGTTGTTTACACAGCAAAGACATTACCGTGGGGGAACCATTATCATTAAGTTCAGGGATGACACCACAGAGGAACGAAGAATCAGCATACATGGAAGAATTTAAACTCCTGGAGGGCTGGTGCAGTGAGAATCGTCTGCTGCTCAGTGTGGACAAAATGAAGAAGGTGATCATTAACTTCCAGAGGGCACGCTCCCCTCTGCATCTGTGGGCGCACAGTGGAGAGAGTGGAATATCTCAAGTTCCTCTGTGTGCAGGTCTCACAGGACCTGAGCTGGAATAAGAACACCTTCGCAATTATCAAACACTCCCAACACAGACTGCACTTCCAGAGGAAGTTAAAGCAAGTGTCTCTCCCCATCAACATCCTCAGGACCTCTTGCAGAGCAGTGGTCGAGAGCGCTCCCACATTCTGTATCTCTATATGGTATCCAGGCTGCAGTGTGTCAGACAAAAAGCCCTGCAGAGGATAGTCAGTGGTGCTGAAAGGCTCATTGGAGTTTCCCTCCCCCACATCAAATAACCTCTCCAGAGCTGCAGCAGGAGGAAGGCCCAAAAACATTGTTAGGAATTCTTCACACCCTCTCTATAAACTTTTTGAACTGCCGCCGTCAGGCAAACCGTACCGGAGCATAAAAACCAGGACCACCAGGCTGCTCAATAGCTTTCTTCCACAGGCTGTTCGAATGTAGATCCTCCTACACACACCGCTGCACCTTAGCATAGTGTTGGACTTGTATTTATTTTATAGTCATTTTATAACACAGGCCGCTGCCATGGTTATGTTATTTGAAATAACAAGACAACATTGGGCGTGCTCTGGTGGCGCAGTGGTTAGTGTGCATGACCCATATATGGAGGCCTTAGTCCTCGACGTGGCCGACCCAGGTTCAACTCTGAGCTGTGGTCCTTTGCCGCATGTCTCTACCCTCTCTCGTACCCCCTTTCCTGTCAGCCCACTATACAGAAAACGAGCCACTAGTGCCGTAAAAACCCTTAAAAAAAGAAATGACAACAAAATGTCTTACGGCTTGGGCTATGTGTGTGTATATGTAGGTGAGTGAGAAAAATTTTGTGCATTTTAGTAGTAAAGTGGGGACTTTAAGGTGAAGTGAGGACCTTTTTCTAGTCCTCACCTTTGCTGGGGGTTTGTGGTTAGGTTTAGGACTAAGGCGTCAATTAGGTTTAAGATAAGAATTCCTTTAATGTCCCGCAATGGGGAAATTCGGGTTAAGGCCAGGATCGGGTATATCACTGTAATGGTTAGGTTTAGGTTTAGGCCATAGGAAGGGTTGAAAATGAATGGAAGTCAAGGCATAGTCCTCAGTAAGTACTTTAAACGAGGACGTGTGGGCTTTCATTTCGCCTGCACTGCTGTACGTACAGAAAATGACTAACGTCTGATTTGACCTCTGCAACTCCTTTAGAGTTGCCTCTTTTTGTCCTCCATTTCAAACCGTTCAGTTTAGATAGCCGTGCCATACTCTTTCCATTTTCAGATAAGACTCAGCAGAGCTCTGTGTGATGTCCAAAGCTTGGGGATGTTGTTTTATACCCTAACTCCACTTTAAACTTCTCTACGGTTTTATCTCTTACCTGTGTGCTGTGTTCCTTGGTCTTTGTGATGTTTATTCACTAACGTTCTCTGAAAAACCTCTGAGCAACTTCTGCATTTGCACATGAACTTACACAGAGGGGGGCTCTATTTACTCTTAACGACTTCTGAAAGCAGTGGATTGTGGGGGATGTTGTTTAGGGAGCAAAAGAGTAAATGGAACCAAGCATTTCCATCCACTTCAGCTAATTTAAGCATGTCTATCAAAGTACACCGAGGCACGTTGTAATCTGACAAAATGTTCAAAAGCTTACAGGACATGAATACTTTTTCAAGGCTCTGTAATATGCTGTGAAAAAAAATTGCGGAACAATGTTAGCAAAATGTGTAATTGTGCTCCTCTTTTCCCGCAGGTCTTCTATGGGAACTCTGATCGCTCCTCCACCGTGCAGAACCTGCTACGCCCCCCCATCGTAGCTCGCTACATCCGCCTGCTGCCTCTGGGCTGGCACACCCGCATCGCCGTCAGGATGGAGCTGCTGATGTGCATGAGCAAGTGCACCTGATGATTCACAGGCCTGCTCATTCGTCCCCCATCCACCCGCTCCCTGCCAACTAGCCAAAAAAAAAAAACAACAAAAAAAACGAGGACATTGTTCCGACACTGAAACATCCAGAATCTTACAGTTGCCCTTGGAACAGCTGTAGGAGAAATTTACTTAGGAGGAGGTTGACAAATCATGAAAATTTCTGTTTAAAAAATGCAATCAGAGCGCATGTCACTTTTCAATAAAATTAAAGCCCACTAACAGTGGATCGACTGTTTAAAAACCCTGATGCGTGTCCAAACTGTGGTTTGCAAAATTAAACACTTTAAAAACATATTATTTGAATCAAATGAGCTTGTTTTATTGGAGATTTACTGTCACAGATGTAAACATGAATATTCTAAAGTTGTTAGAGCATTTGTTGAATCAGGGATTTCTACTCTCCTGAAAATTCCCTGTTGGGGAAAAAAACAAAAAACAAAAGAAAAAGAAAAAAGAAGCAGGTTAACACAGACTATGCTACTAAATCGTTTTCTGTAACAAAAAGCACAAACTTAACACTTGATCTCATTTAAACAGCTGATAAACATTGTTCTGTTATAAATATTACCAAACAAGTAGTCACACATCAGTATTAATATAATACACGGTGCTCTTTCAGCGAAACGGTACATTTGAAAGAGAGGGACGAACCGTGACAAGTACAGTGTGCACAGTTCTTGCAGACGCACAACATGATGCAGTCATGTCCTTGACTCAGCGTGTTAATTATCTCAGTCCTCTCACACACACACACACACACACACACACACACACACACACACACACACACACACACACACACACACACACACCCACACACCCACACACACTGTTTACATGATGAGCAGAAAGTGAGGGAGAATTTACAGTCAGGACAATATTGCTGAGCCCTAAAAGACTCTTCAAAGTGCAACATTTAAAAAAAAAAAAAAAAAAAAAAGGGGTTAATACTTATTACTGCAGCGCTGCTCTCTTGGCACTTCATTTCCAACAACAAAACAATGTTACAGTACACATCGGTTTTACTCAGAAATATCTTAAAAGCTCCTCCCAAGTGGTTCAACCACAGGTGATCCGTCAGAAACGCAGTGGTGTAGCAACTCCCAACCAGGTCAGCGGGTACCTGAAAACACCGCGTTGAAGCTGAGCGGAGAAAGATGCAATTTGATTAAAGATAAAATAAAATAAGCTACAGTAAAAAAAATAAAATAAAAAATGTATGCATGTTTTGCAACTCAAATTGCAACTGAATGGGATTTGGCAAACGAGTGGACACAACATGCGCTCAAGCAAGGTTTCCAGGGTCTTAATTGAGGCGATAAAAAGGGCCCGCAGCATCACTGATCCTCCACCATACTATATGGTGGTAGGAGGCGCTTATCCCAATATTCATCTTTTGGAGATAAAAAAATGTTTACCTCCCGCACCACTGTGAGTGGTGAGAGACTAAGCTTGGGTCCTTGTCCAGCCTAGAGGCAATGAGTTAAAAGAAAAAGGGGAAAAGGACTACATGTCACTCCAGGGTAAAAGAATGGTTACTATTAGAAGAGCCGAGAAACCTTGATAAACTTTAAACAGTGAAGTATAAATGACGGAGAAACTTCAGCTACATTTACTTCACAAAGAGGTGCCAGCAGCAATAATCGGAGTTCTGTTAAAAACAATTCTGTCTACATGTGGATTCTTCTTTCTGCTCTGAATAAAAGAAATCAATGTAAAAGCTGGATTTAAAAAAAATATCATTATGAGAAAAGGGGAATTTATTTTAAGGCTTTTTACACATCTGTCCCAGCGGTGCCAAAAATTCTAAGTATGCTAACTTAATGACCAGTACTCTAAAATAACTTTGAAACGATACATAGCAAAGTAATACGAAAAAAGAGCCAAAAAGATTTGCTAGAAATTCCTAGTACAACGGTTAAAAGAAATTGGAAGTAGCACGCACATTGATCGCTATTTGGAGCAGAACTTACGGGAAGGTGGTAAAATAGATGCAAATGGAGGTAGATGCTCGTTAACGTGAAAGGGTTAAACTTCTCACTCCTTTAGAATGAAAGATTGATGTTGACATGGAAACATAAAATGCTGACATGATCCACATAAAAACCCCCACAACATGACGTGTTCATTTGAGAGCCACTGCACCAGTATGAATGGCTTTTATGATCCTCTAGCTGCTGTAAAAATGCTTTCTTGGTCAGTTAAAAATTGATTTCTCATTTCTATAGCAGCGAAGGGTAACAGACTTTTGAGTGTGTGTACGTTTCTAAAACGGATTTAGGTCGAGCCACTTAGAAGGTTCTTTTGTTCGCCAAAAAAATGTGTAACTGCTGGAGAGGGAGAGGGAGCCACGCCCTTCATCCTCTACCCTTGATGCCAGATGTCCTCTCCCCTTAACTGCATCCCTAATATTTGCTGATTTATATTTAAAACCTTTTATCTGAATGTTTTTTTTTATGAAAATAGCTTTTTTTTTTCTTTCAATAACATCAATCATGATTTGTTCTATGTGAACTGCATAAGACTGATTCTTCATGACTTGAAACAGCAATAAGATGATGCGAGTGCCTCTGTGGCAGAAAACAGTTAATGCAGTGCTTCACGACGACCCACAGAGGGCAGTGTAGGTTAGAGTATAGAGGTCAGTCTATAGTTAGATTATTTCCAAAATGGCCGCAGCTCATAAAGACACAATAACCTCAACATCCTACAAGTGAGCAATCAGATGTAAGCGTCTCAAGCGTCTCAGAGAGACCCTGCCGGGATTTTTAGCAGCACGTTTGTGCATCGGCAACGAGAATGACAGAGCACATCCAGAAGGCCACACACCTGAAAAGGAACTACAGTCCCGGGTGAGATGGACATCAGTCCTGACAGAACCCGTCTCTGCTGTAACAACTGGCTCAACTTGATTTGTGTAGAAGATTAATCTTAAATTTATACTACACAGTAAAATGTACCATATTTCTATATTTAATAAAAGCAAGAATACTTACACCTAAAATCTACACTTTACCTATCTGCATATATATATATACATATAAATATATATATATATATATATATATATATATATATATATATATATATATATATATATATATATATATATATATATACATATATATATACATACATATATATATATATATATATATATATATATATATATATATATATATATATATATATATATATATATATGTAATGCATTTGTAATATATTTACTTTATAATACAAATTAGATTTAGAATTACATAAGTAATAATATAAAGTCTATCAAACATGGATGCTTTATAAAATTACGACATAAAAAGGCTTTTGGCCTGTTTGCAAGCAGTGTTTACAACAGAAGGTTTGGTGTTTGTGTGTGTTGGGCATGTGCACCCATTTACAGGGGAGGTGTAGGAGCGACAGGAGGGAAGCAGGGCGCTGAGGTGAGGTTGAGGGCTGCGGGGCGATGAGGACTACAGAGCTGTCTCTTTCAGGTCGTTGAGGTTTGGCATGCGCGACCGGGACGGGCGTCCGAAGCCGTGCCCGTTCTGGCCCCCCTTGACGCTCATCTGCTCCGGGTAAGGGTTGCCTTCGGGGCGCCCCAGGGCCGACGAGTGCCAGCCCGGCTCCAGCTTGCTCGGCAGCGGGTATCCTCCCTGTCGGCTCTTTAGCTGGGGCGTGCTGACCCCTGAGTGACCTCGGCTCTCAGAGAAGCCGCCCTGAGCGGAGGCCGAGTTAGGCAGCGGCTGGTAGCGCATGTCGGAGGGCGGCGTCTGGTTGGAGGAGGAGGACGAGAGGTGCAGGAGCTTACGCAGCGACTTCAGCGGCTGACTCTGAAAGACACACCATTGAATAAAGAAATTACACAGTGGTGTAGTTTTTTTTTCAGTAAAAAATATTGATGGAAAGTAAAAAAAAATGAGCTGGGTAATGAAGTTTGGAACTAGAGCAAGTTTTTAAAGTTAATGCAAAGTTTTTGAAAAGCAGGTTGAATGAGAAACTGTTTTGTGTATAGTTTCAGTTGATGGCTAACGCATAAAAAACTTACTGATTAGCTGGTTTTACAGAACAATATGGTGAATAATAGTATGATTTCTGATGACATCTATAATAATGTCTGCAAGTGATTTTTGTTTTGTCTTGTGGACCCCAGGAAGACCAGCTCGTTCCACTTTTGCTGACAGCTAATGGGGATCTTTTTAACAATAAACAATAAGAAGCTTTTAAAAAATGTTCACGCAGACCCTCAGGGAGGTAAACCTTACGTGCTGAGCTGCAGTTTGACTCCCAAACCTAGCAAACCATAACTGATAAGCCAAATTTATCCATCAAACTGACTTCTGCACACTGAAGGGCGCACTCTGCTCTTCTCCCCTTAAGTAGTTACCTGATTTCCCAGCACAGAGTCAAGCTGGTGGGCTAGGGTTTAAACTATGTGACTTTTCAGCAGAAGGAACGGATGATGCAGCAGTTCTGCAGGGAACATGTTTGCGGTTCCAATTCATCTTAATGAAGCGGATCAATCAGACCATAAGGTTTTATAGCAACACGATGGGATAGCTGAAGATTTTTGAGACTGAAATCTGGCTGTTCCAGTGTAGGCACAGGTTGCTGTGACATCTTTACTGTATGATAACCTTGAGTACCACGATTTCATCCCATCACGTTATTAGCACAAACATGTAAAACAACGATGCATAACATGATCCAATCACTTTTATTTAAGTTAAAAAAGCAACAACTATTACATTGCTGTTGCTAAAATAACACATTGGTTACTAGTTTTAATAATGTCATCAATGGCATTTTATTATTTTGATTTTCAGACAGAGGAAGGCACAGGGAGATTGAGAAAACACAGAGGAGTGTTGAAAGTCACTGTTTAAAATCCGTCGCCTGTTTCATGTACTCATGACAATGATTAACCAAAAAAAAAGAAATGTTTTTTTGTCTAATGGTATAGGCACATCAAGTATTACGTTCTACCTCAGTCACAACTGGAGGGATAGATTTAAAGGCAGTGTCATATAAAACAATAGGTTTGTTTTAAATTACCGTAAACCAAAGCTTTGACCGATGTATCGGCCGTCTCTCCACTGGCAGATTGTTCTATCTCGATTGTAATTTCAAATCACATAAATAAAACAGCCAACAAATTTATAAGTAACCATTTTTGGTGCTTGGCTCTGTATGCCATCCAATATTTCTAATGTGTTCCTTTGAATTGTCTCGTTACTGAAACGTGCTATATAAATAAACTTGCCTTTTACATATTGCTTTTATATATATATATTTTTTTTTTTTACACAGTGGTGGGATATTGAAGCAAACTATGAATGGAGTAATCAAACTCTAAATGTTGTTTTTAATGTGTTTCACGTAAATGTGCTTTTCTTTAGTAATGTTAAGAGTCCAGTGAGCTAATATTAGCCGGTTAGTTAGCCGATCGTGAAGCAACTCTGCTCTGTAAAAACTCCTCTCACCCCACAGGTTCTTCTGGCCTTTTATTAAAAGGGGTTTAAACCGTAGCAACAGTATGACTGAAAACTTCAGGTATTTTTAAACTGCCCTGAGACAGTTAACCGGACCACACATGAGGGGGAATTTGATTTAAAAAAAATGCAAATAAAGACGACAAACCAAAAAGAACTGCCATCAGTTGCTTTATGCCATATGCGACGTCCCTAGAGACACGTGCATGTTGACTTTGATTAGAAATAACAAACTCTACCAAAAGGGAGTTTGATTAATTTCATCATAAAGGTGTAACTTGTAGCTTTGACATTTAAAAAAATTAATAAAAAGATTTTTTTTAAAGCTGTGCATCTCAATGTATAAAATGTTTTCCTTTGTGAGTGAGACTCACTGGTGAGTGTGAATCGGACAGCTTCTCCCGTGGCCAGTCCTTGTCCCGGTCTCGCTCCTGGTTCCGCTCTCTGCTCTTGTCCCGGCTCCTGTGGCGGCTGCTCTGATGACCAGAGGACCTGGAGGCCTTCTGGATGACCGAGTCAATCCCTTCACTGGGAGCCTGTCGTTAGGAGTACAAAGGTGCAATTCAAAACATCAAAATCAACTAAGATGCAGCCTGGTTCACACTGTATATTCACTTTTACTGTACAGATGTAATTAGCATCATTAGTGAAAAGATTTATTGAACTTATCTTTGTATTTGTTGTCTTTAATTGTAGGAATGAAAAAATAATAAGATGCACCTAAAGTATTTGATTATCTGAAAAGAAGACAGGCACTTTTCTTGTTTTTTTCCCCCCCATCAGATAAATCATTTACTTACACAGTATAAATTAGCTGAGCTTAATATTTCCAACCTATATATTCTTTTCCACCAGTTCTAACTGCCTGATTCCCTGAGGCCAGATTGCGTTTATTTGTGCTCCGTCATCAGCAGTATCTCCCCCCCACTCACACCCACCCACTGTCAGCATCTGAACAAACTGCTGATTATAAATAGAAATGTGAATGGAGTCTCTAACACTCGTTCCATGCTACGCCATTAGTGCTGCAGAGGTGGTAGACAGTTTAATGTGTCAAAATATGGTGGCTTAGGAACTATTCCTGCAACTCCTCCCCCACCCCAGTCCCTTTCTGATCTTTGCTCTGTTATCAAGTCAGTGGTTTTCAGAGCTTGATCTCACGCTTTAGCTTAATGCGGATAAGCAGCAAGTCACCTGTGCTCAACCAAAGCCTAAGCACTCTTGAATCTGTTGTGGATGAGCCAAATACAAAAGGGGCCTGCCTGATCCATTAACTTAAGTGGAACCTTTTTTTTGTGCCATCACCCTTTTTTTATAAAACTATTCTACAAAGATTTAAAAAAGGCAGCATTTAAACTGAGTTTTTTCTTCGGTGGGGAGATGCTAAAGGTGCCATGACAACAAATTAAATGTGAGGTTTTGGGGGTATAATGTGGTCTGTTGTGCACCGATGAGGCCGTGCTAATGTCAGAGCTAAAAAGCAAAGGACCTGCTCACGATCAATCAGCTTTGTTGCTTTGATCCAAAACGGTCCGATCAGAAAACAGGTCCTCCTTCTACGTATTCATATCCTCCAATCAGAACACCCCATCATGTAAACAGCCTGTGTTTGTTGCGGGTATGTTGGCAGCGAGTTCTCCGCTGAGGCACCGGGATGAAGAACTGGATCCCAGCTGCATATTCCGGTGTCGTGGGTCGGCGGGGAGCTCGCTTCAGTACCGTGGTGGTACTGGCTCCCAGCTGCAAACTCCCCCAGCGAACTAGTGGCTTTATATTTCAGCCCCTCTGTGTTCAATCAACAACCTGCAGCACAAACACTTCAACCAGCCATAAAACCACAATGTTGCGGCAAGACGGAAGGTGTGGATGGAGGGGGAAAGTGATGGTGGTGGTGGGGGGGTCGTTGAACAGTTTTCCAAATATGGTTGTAGCCATAGGGCTGGTTTTGTTTCTGATGAACCATTTCTGTGTTGATTTGGCCACATGGTTTGGATCATTATGCCACTGAAAGACCCTGTGAAGACATAACCTGACCCTAGCCAGATGAATTTCGCTCCGCCTAGCTCCACCCATCTGGAACAGATCCATAGGAATGGCGTTTCAGAAGGCTGGGCCTTATCAAAAATCCTTGCATATGATTGGATAAGCCACTTGTCTGTCATCTTTATAGACGTGCTATTTCAACCACTCACACCGAAGCTAACCCGTGACGCTGATGAGAGCGACGGAGGAAAAAACAAAACTTGCCAAATCCGGTCGGGAGAAGGGCGAAAACATGGTTTCCACCAACAAAAGCCTTCAGAGGCGTTCTCTGATGTTCTTTTAATGAAACAATATTAGGTAGATTGGACAACACGGAAGAAATAGCAGCATCAATGTTAACGCTTGCTTCCTCGACGAGAGCCGCCATTGCTGTCTGTCTCACGTTACGGTCGCTTCTCCATTACGTCACATCTATGAAACTCCAGCCCTGCGTCCTGATTGGCTGGACAATAAAATTGGTTGAAGAAATCCCTCTATTGGAGATGTCCCAGATGGATGTGAGTGAAGCTAGGCGGAACGAAATTCATCTGGCTCGTCAGGTTAGTGAAGACAAGGACTGGTCCCATTTCTGCTACTTTTAGCTAAGCTGACAGCTTTTACTACACTCTCTTAGACTGCCATGATGCACTGCTTTATGCAGTACACCGTTTACTCACAGGATGATAAGAAAAGACAGAATAAAATAATTTTTCACCAGATTATTATATACAGTTTTTTTACCCTTGTTCTCCTTGAGCAATACATTCTCTACAACGCATTATAAGCCAATCTCTTCTTACTGTATTTCTTAAAAAACAAAACTTTGTTATTGTTTTTATACTTTCTACCCATGATCTGACCTGTCATCTTCTTTATGTGCTGTGTGTCTTGTGCCACTCTCTGACTACGACTATAATTATTCTCCCTAAAATGACCACACAGACCCCTGGCGGACCCTACTGGGTGGGTTCAAATGACAAATTTACTTTTACACTGGCTTTGTGCTTAATTGAACAGTTAAACGGACTAGGAAGTATGAATTGGGTCTAAAAATTTTCCCAGGGCTTTTGGGGTAGAAAGAGCTGCACAGCATCACAGAGTCCCCACCATGCTACATAGTGGAAGCGAAATGTTTCATTCTTTGTTTCAGGCCAAAGACGACATTGTGATTGACATCAAAGTATGGCGTGTTTATTGTTGAAAACCTTGATTTTAGTTTATTCTGCCCAAAGCAATCAGTTCCAGTTAAAGTCCCAGTAGTGTTTAACAAAGTCCACATGTTTATGTTTGTGATGGTAGAACACCTACAATACCTTATGACGATTGAGTCTAATGGTTCTTATGGAAACTTGGTTGCCCCAAAATCACCCTTTTTGCTGCAGTCCCCCTGACAGCAAGCTTAGGAGACTGTTTTTAACCTCCTTCAGAACATCCTCACTGTGCGTGGCAGCAACATAAACCTGGTTGGATATGGGTACATTTGTTGTAGCTGATTCCTGACTTTTGAAGTTCAACACATTTACGTCATACGTTCTCTTGATTTTCCTATCTTGAAGAGTGGATAAGGAAAAATGGCCTTTGTGTCAGGTCACGTCTTTAGCCAAGGGAAACAGGAAGTCATAGATTACTGAGTAAACAGTTCCCCGACATCATGATAAAAGTAAACTAAGTTTAGTTTCAACTAAGTGAAACGAAACAGTAGGAAAATTAGGAAAATACTTTTCTTGATGGCAGGAAACCTTCCATCAGGGACTTTTATCCGTGCTATAGGGGCACTCCAAAACATCCATCCATCCATTGTCTATACCCGCTTAGATGTGCAGGGTCACTGCAGCTAATCTCCAGAAATGATTGGAAGAGGGACATCTAAAACCCTGGATGCTTATACTCAGACCTAAAGGCCATTTAGGGGAAACAGTCATGCTTTTGGAGTGTGGGAGGCGGCTGCAGTAGCCAGAGAGAATCGGGTGCACAGAACATGCAAACCCCACGCAGAAAGACCCCAGGCCAGGATTTAAACCCAGGACCTTCTTGCTGCAAGTCAACAGTGCTACCAACTGTGTAGCCCACATGTAACCATCATGCATAGAAAACCTATATCTTGTATTTTTGGGAAAATGCTACAGGAGCAAACAAACCTTTGGAAAGCAGGGGAGGAGGTCCAGAATGTGGACAAACAACTAATAAGCAAGCTTTTATTGCCACATAAAAAAAATGCTTTTTTTATTTGATCTGGAGGTTACTTACCATTTGAGTTTTCTTCTTTTTCTTTTTTATTGCTCTAAAAAAGCCCTGCTTCTCCTTTTCTTTGGATGGCTCAGATGCATTCAGGACCACAGTATCTGGGCCAGTCCTGAAAATAAAACAAAGAGCACAGAGGATAAAGTCCCAGCTGAGACGTTTTGAAATAAAAAAAAAAAATGATCCGACAACTTGTGCTAAACCTGCCATGTCATTTGGAGAGGATACAGCTGGACGTGACAGCAGTGTTCTTACAAGGGAAATAGTAAATGAATTTGCGTTGCTGTCAAACTATCAAGGTTAGGCAAAAAATAAAGACAATATTATAGGTTCTAGCCACACAACATGCAGTTACCAGGGGTCAAACGCAGGTTGACGCTTGGAGTGATTTGTCAGATTGCTGCCGTCCCCAGACATGCCAGAGTCCCGGCCCTGGCCCCTGCTGTCGTGGAAAGAGTTGTCTGGCCGGGGAGATGGCACTGTTTGGCAAACAACAGGTAGCAGAAAAAACAGATAATAATAAAACAAACTATTCAATGGAGGTAATAAAGATTTATGTACATTGGTGCAGTTGTTTTACGATGCTAGAAATTCACTTTGGCCTCTTGCCCCTTTCAGCCTCCAGATGCTGCTAATCTCGCTGGATGAAAACGCCAAGAGAGTTATCTACTGCAGTTAAAAATAATAACAGCTATCAATATTTTCACTGAGCTATTTCACCTTTAGAATGAACGTTTGTCCTGTGTTCTAACCTAAAAGATGCAGTTTTGAACTAAATGGCTTAGAAATCTACTTTGTTCCATATTTAATGCATTTGTTTAAATCTATGTCTAAATAACGAATAAATCTCAAATCAGAAAAGGTTCTTAAGCTCCCCCTGATCTGTCAATAATGTTTATTTCTGTATCGATGCAAACTGTGAATCAATCACCCGGCGATACGTCCCACCAATCAGAAACATTGTCGTTCAGTGTTGCTAGCATATGCGTTATAACAGTACAAGCAAAGAAAAGGTAGACTGGTAAGAAAAAAAAAGGAAGGAAATCTAAAAGTTGTTTCCTAACTTGGAGTTTGTAGGGGGGAATAACTCCAAAGTGTCCTGGTCAGTGTGAAATGCCATTTATATTTTTAATAAAATCCTTAGGGGGAAAAAAGAGGCTAGCTGACTCATTATCAGTCAAATCTGAGGCAAGCGATCTGATTAGTACAGAGGATACTGTTGCTTTTTAACAGTATTTTTTACCACAACAATTTAGACAAAGGTCCTTTGAGAAACGTGTATTCATTAATTAGACCCACATATTTTTTTTAAATGTAATTTCGCTAACTTCCAAGTTATGTGACTTTCGTTGTAATAGCTAATTTTCAACACGTTAACAAACTATGGCAATAAATACCAATGACCAGCTGCTCATTTTTGCCATCAGTAACTATTTTACTATGTGAAAGACTATGAGAAATCGAAAATGTTTCTTTAAATGCTTAATTTTCATTATTGATGTTTATTGCTCACAAAGCCTATTTAGGAGACGTCTGAAGGTAAGTGATTAAGCTAGATTTGAACGGGAGGTATTGAAGCAAAGGGTCATGGAGAAGTACCCTTCACTTTTTAGACGGGTGCAGTGAAATAGCTTTGAAAAGGATGTATCCCTCTTCTGCTTGCTTTATGCACTGCTGTGTTGTTCTATACCTCCTTTAAAAAGTGGAAACCCTTCAGTTCAGAATAACTGTAGAGCAACCTCAAAACTTTCATTTTTAGCAAAGGTTTTACACAAATTGCTGAATGACCAACTGCAGAATTATTTGCCTTAAACACTGTCGATCGTGGTATTTTGTATCAGCAACTATGTGACATTGGCTTGCCTGACCTGCTCTGGGTTGGGTTAATAATTAGCTGTCAAACTGAAAACAAACAGCGTGTTTATGTCAATGGATCCTCTTCAGGCCTTTTGTACATTATTAATGGTGCACCTCAAGGGTCAGTGTTGGGACCTTCATCGTTACTATTCATATAAATGATGCAGGTCAACACACACAGGCTTCTGACCGTTGACAGTTGTTGCTCTTGCTTTTGAGAAGCTAGTCGGCATTTGATATCATCCAGTCACAACTAAAACGGCTCAGACCGGTACTGAAAGCAAATAAAACCAAGGTGATGTTGTTTTCCAGCAAAACGACAATGCCTTCTATTTCATCTTCAATTTGTGTCTTCAGAGGGTTCCTCTATTGAGCCTGTGTCCTTTTACAAATATGTTGGTATGATAATTGATGAAGTTTTAAAGCTCCCATTGATAATCTTTTGAAAACGTTGAGGCTAAAACTGGCTTCTTTTTCAGGAACCAGTCATATTTTTCTTTAAATGCCAGGAAACGTCTTGCTGGCACCGCCTTTGTTGCCTCTTTTGGAGTATTGTGACATTTTATGCATGAATTCATCACACAATTCTCTCCATTTGTTAGATTCAGCTTATCATAGAGCTCTAAGATTCATAACTGCATGCAACACTTTGTTTTCTTTGCTTAGCTGCTCATAACTGTCTCTGAGCAGTATTTCATTGGTACCATTGCATCTATAAATCCATTCCTGGTTTATTACCTCTGTATTTTACTTATCACCTGAACACAGCGGTTACAGTCTACAAGCCCAGCATGTCATAACTCTCTGTGTTCCCTCGGTCCATAGAGAGTTAGTAAAAAATGCCTTCTCTTTCTCTACACCTTCAATCTGGAAACATCTTCATCAGGAACTGAAACTGTCGCATCAAGTTTCTCTGAGTGATTTTATCACTTGTTAAACAAAATCTTGCATCAGTGTCAGAACGTTCTTGCTCTTGATCTTAAATTTGAATTTTTGTCACAGTATATTTTAGGAAGTCTTGTGGTGTTCTGTACAAGTTTTTAAAAATGTGCTAACAGGTCCCTCTTGTAAATGAGAACTTATGAGTAAAGGTTTGATAATAATACAATACTGCATACATAATTACACACGTCTGTGGCTATAACGCAAACAAATGTGAAAAAAACACTTTGTATATGTATATTAATTTTGTTCTGTCTTATAACACAAATCCTAATAACAAAAAAGAGGTCAGGCAAGAGATGAAAATGTATTAAATTGCATAAATTTCCCAAAGTGGTCCTGAGTATCCTGATCTAAACTGCCGTTTCGGCCTCCATGGTGCAGCGGTGGAAATCCACAGCCTGTCTAAACACACCTCTGTAAAAGCTGCCCACCCTCCTCGGCATGGATTCGCTGTAGATGTTGCGGTTCTCCTTGGAGGAGCCTCCGTCTTCTGCTTGCTGGTCATGATATAGGCCGACCTGAGTGACACCAGAGAGACTAATCACATAACGCCTTATGCTCGTAACGCTGAGCATGCTTCTCATCAGAAATGGTGCCTCGAGTTACCCGAAAGAGTGGAAAAGTGTGTGTGTGTGTGTGGGGGGGGGGGGGGGGGAGTTTTTACTTACAGTCACTGGTAATAAAAAAACAGCTGCAGTGAAAAAAACTTGACTGTGCAATCATAAGGAGTCACATTAGATGGAAGCAAAGCACGCAGAGAATAGAAAGAGGCATCTGATGCAGAGAGAGAGAGATGGAGAGAGAGAGAGAGAGAGAGAGATGGAGAGCGAGAGACAGAGAGCAGTTCATGACAGCAGCATCCACCCACATCCGCTCTCTTGGAAGGCTGGATGTGGGTGGGGAATGGTGGGTGCAAGCCGAATGTCGGACCTCGCTTTTTTGCCGCTGTGTGTGAAAGGATGCAGTGTTGTCCCTTGTCGAGTCCCTTATTGGGGGTCTGCTGTGGGTGACTTCGGTGGGTGCCTGCTCGCTCTGTCGATGGAAACATGATGAAGCATGAAGAGCGCTCAGCATCACAGCACAAACGTACAAATACACACAAGCGCAAGCCGTTTATGCTATCTGTGTACAGAAATGCACAGATAGCATGGCTAATCCTAAGAAGAAAGCCAACATGCGATGTTTTTAGATCTATTTATGTCTGCCCAATTAAGTGGGTCACCAGATCCAGCTTCACCTCTAAGGACCGAGATATTTTAAGATGCCGCAGGAATAAATCCTGGGGTAGAGTTATCCAACGCAATCTGGTGTGGGCATCTGATATGACAAGATTCTGTGGGCGTAGGCTTTCCTTAGTGTGAGAGAGGTTTGGTGTGGGCTGATCACTGACCCGGCTCATATCATCTTCCCTGGAGGAGCTCCCGGAGTGGCGCGGCAGAGTGCGGTGCTGAAGCTGAGGAGACAGGAGCTGGAGGCTGCTGGCTCTGGTGGGGATTCCCTGGCCGACCAGCAGGCCCTCGTCTCCACCGTGCGTCCTCTGGTGGTCCCTGCGCACGTACATGGAGTGGCGATGAGGCCGCTGCTGGGAGGAGAAAGGACTGGTGTATCCCTGACCGTAAGACAGAGGGTCGTGCGGAGCGGAGAGAGAGTGAGCGTGGCTCCTGTCCATGCTGCCGTCTCCTGGACCCAGGGAATCTGGTGACTTGGCCTCCTCGGAGGCCTTGTGCCGGGTGGAGGAGCGCCTGTACGAGGAGTCCAGAGTGTTGCTCTCCCTCTCTGAGCGCATCCCTCCTCGGCCCGCCGTGCCAGGGCCCAGCCTCTCCACCCTGCGGGACGCCGGGCTGCTCGGCGCCGTCAGGTCGAGGCAGCTGGAAGGAAAGTAGCGCGACGTTGGCTCATCCGCGTAGAGATGCACATCGTTTAGGTTTCCCACCGACTTGGCGTCGCTGAGCGTGCCGTAACTCTTGGACAAGTTCAGGTAGCCGAACTTGGCGGAGGGCGTGGAGCCGTGGGACTCCATGTAGGCGTGTCGACTGTGTTTTTCCCCCGACTGCAGCGTGTTGGTCTTCCCCTCCACAAAGGAGTGGCGGTTCTGCTGAGAGCGGAAGTTGGATTTGAGGTACTTGGCTCCGGGTCCGTCCAGTACCTTGGCCCCCAAGCTCATCTCAAATTCGCCTTTGCTCTTGGCTTCACTGGGGCTGAGCAGATGAGGCAGGTTGCTACCGGCCAGGTCCATGCTGTAGGCGGTGGAGTGGTTAAAGATCTGCGGCTGGTAGTTCTTCGGATGCAGAGTTGGGCTGAGGGTGATGGCCGCAGACATCGTGCCGTTGAGGAAGCCGTCGTTGCCCGGGAGGACATCTTCCTGTCGGGGTAAGCTTGAGCACTCTCTGCTGCTGGATCGGTGGCTTCCTGAGCTCTTCCCCCCATGGCTCCTGGATGGAAACGCAGAGAAAGGGCAACGTAAGCATCTAAACGTCCCGTCTGAAGGAACAAGTTGAACACAGGTTGTAAGATTTGCTTCCTTGGTTTTGCAATCCCAAAAGAAAAAAGTTAATATTGTGAAAAGTCCGAATCCATTCGTGCCACACCTCTAAATAAAATCCAATCCAATCAATTACCTTCAAAAGTCCCACAATTTGTCATGAGAGCCTCCCTGTGTATAATTTAATCTCAGTGTGAATCAAGCTGTTCTGTGAAGACCTCAGAGATTTGTTAGAGAACATGAGTAAACAAGCAACATCATGAAGGCCGAGGAACAAAGCAGACAGGCCGGGGAGAAAGGTGTAGGGAAGCTGGATTAGGTTGTAAAACATCTCAAGCTTTGAACATCTCACCAAGCACTGTTCGGTGAGAAATAAAAAATCTACCAAACACATGACTGTCCACCTGAACTGACAGACTGGGAAGGGGGAGCATTAAGCAGCCAAGTACTAAAAAAAATCTATGATAACTCTGGAGGAGCTGCAGAGATCCAAAGCTAAGGAGGGAGAATATGTTGACAGGACAACTATTAGCTGTGTAGTCAAAGAACCCAGCCTTTATGGAAGAGTGGCAGGAAGCAAGAAGAAGTCCAGCATGTCCATGCGTAGGAGCAGGTCCAGTAAAAGTCCGGAACAGATAATATTTGGCAAGACTTGAAAATTGCTGCTCAAAAAAAGGCTTGCCATCCAATCTGACTGATCTTTTTAGATACATTCTCAATCTCTAGATGTGTGAAACCGGCAGAGACATAAGCCAAATGAATGGCAGCTGTGAATGCAAAGGTAGTTCTACAAAGTATTGATAAGGCAGGTCTGATTATAAATGCATGCCAGAGTTGACAAAATGGTTTTAGAAATCTCACAAACCTCTGACGCCGTCACAAAACCGGGATTCTCATAGGAAATTACACAGGAAGACTCAATTTACTGTTTAGGCTTTGATTTATTTATTATGATGCGACAAAATGTGAAAAAGTTCAAGTGGTGGGAATAGTTTTGCAAGACCCAGTAATACATTTTCTACACGGTAAAAACATTTCAGTTTGGCCCATAGATGTGTTGTAAAAAACTAAACCAGGGGTCTTCAACCCTGGTCCTCAGGACCCCCAGGCCTCCATGTTTTAGGTGCTGCCGTGCCTCCACACGCCGGACTTACATTAATGGGTGATTACCAGGCCTCCGCAGCTCTTGATGGCTGCTGAGGAGGTCATGCAATCCTTTGATTCAGGTGTGGTGGAGCAGATGCATCTAAAACATGTAGGACCAGGGTTGAAGAGCCCTTTCTAGAGCTAAAATTCTTGACGACAGTCAGCCAAAACGCAGCGTGACCTCTGCAACGCTGTTGCAGATAAAGCTGTTGTTAGCTGATCACAACGCCTTCTAGCTGCAATGACATTAATTAATGTAACTGAACACTAGGGAGGCGAGGACACGTCTGAACCAACTATAGCGCTCCCTGCTGACCTGCTGGGGGTGGTGTTGTCTCCGTGGTGAGGCTTTCTCTTGGCCGAGCGTACGGGCGTGGGCGTGGGCGGGCCGGGCCGCTCCACCAGCCGCAGGGTCTGGAAGGCGTGATGGTTCAGGCACTGCTCTGTGAGGAAGCGCTCTGTCGGGTTGAGCAGGAGCAGGTTCTGAACGCACAGAGGGAGCCGGTGAGTCCTTCAAACAACCTGCACATCAAGACCTCACAAACAAAGCTGCAACATCCAGTCAGGCTCTTATGAGTCATCTTCATTATCGCGAAAGTCAGGCTGCTGCCGCTGCGTCTAACTGTGTCTTACCGTCACCGAACAGGACAAACGTTGACGTAAAACGTGATTTATGTGATTCGTACATTTTCTTTTTTTAAATTTCAACTATTATGTTTAACAACCGATCTCCGCAGCCTTTAATAAAAACTGGATCCTGTATCGCTTCCTCAAAACAAGACCAGCAACGCGTGGACGGTTTCTGACCTCGGCCTGGTTTTTACATAACTAAAACTGGCTGTGGCGGCTGCTTTTCTCACTTCTTCCAAAGTCCGACCAGAGAGCACAACTCTTCGCGAGCCGTACAGCTTAGGCTGCAAGGAAGCAGTGAAGTAGATGGTTTGTCAATTAAGTGTTTGATCGCCTCTCCAAAGGCTGTTTTTTAATGAGGGTGAGATGTGTGTCCTCTGTAAAAGTCGGTGACATCGTGTTAGCCGTGAGTCATTATCTGCTGGGGAGGAAAAAAAGCGCAAGTGAAAAAGCACAGCCCACATTCTTGACATGGAGCTCCTGTTTACAGTGCAGACGCAGCAATAACAGCGGGGCTAGAACCGGGATATGAGCTGAGAGGTGCCGGAGCGGTGAGGAGGCATCGCGCAGTCACGACGTAAACGCCAGCTAAAAGATCTGCTCATTAGAAGCCGTATTAATGACGTTTTGGATGTGTTTTTTTTTTTTTTTTTATCTTATGCTTGGTGATATTTTTTGCATGGAGGAATGGACTGAAACTGGCAAAGAGGTGAACACAAGAAGCTAAAAATAAACCTGACAGCTCAGCATGGGCAGAATTGATCTTTGCCAGCCCTTTGATTCTTACCTTCAGCACATCGAGCAGGCCTCCGCCGATGATCCCCAGGTACCTTCGCTCCAGAGTTTGAGGGTGGTTTACAGCAGGAAACTAAGATATTAGCAGAAAATCAGATTTTAAGAATGTTATTTGTAACCACTGACTAGTCCCAATATTTTCTTTAAAGACACCCAACCTAATCGGTAATTGACAAACAAAACACCACCACGGACCAATGACAGACATAAGATGGACCAGTTTACAAACAAAGTTACATTTCTCTAATTTCTGGACATTTACGAAAGTGTAGGCTTATGCAGCATAAAAATTTTATATTTGTTGTGTTAATAGACACAAACACTGACCCTGAAAACACAAACCTACCCAGATAGCCCACTCTGACTAAGACAAAGGAGAAGGCCTTCATTGTGACGTTGGAGCTGAACAAATCCTTTATTCCATAGACTGATATCGTCCAAATTCACTGACTATGAAGCTGTTATTTAGATGTAATTTAGATGTTTGTCACTATGTGTCAAATCATGCTCTTTAAAGTTATGAGCTTTTCCTGCTAGCTTAAACCCCTGCAAACTAAAGGCAGCACCATTCTGTGCTAATCTTAATGCATGCGTGCGAGACCTTGAAGGAGTAAACTGGGTCCAGCGGGCGTTATTTATGGAACCCTGTCCTCTGACAACGTAAAGAAGCGGTTTGGAAAGATTGGACAATCAGAGAGAGCCGGGAGCTGAAGGAGATCAGAGAAGAACCTAAGCTGGTTCCGTGAAAGTAAACAGCGCCCAACTGGAGGTTTTCCTGAACCCGTTCTGTCCAAGAGTGTTTCCTGGTATATGAGGACCTGGAGACATGTCCAAAGCCTTCCTCTGTTTGAATCCTCTTCCATCCTTTCCAAACTTCCCCCCCAAATTTAAACCAGGTATTAAAAATGCTCGAGGACTTTGGGTTCACCTTCCAGAAGGAGAGAGCAATATGATAGAAACTTTGGTTAAAGTGAAATCTTTAATCAGCCCATGATGATCTGAACACCTATTCTCAATTCCCTCATAACACCCCTTAAAGTAGCTAGCTTCCATGTTTGTTTGTCTATCTTCTTTACTATTTTTTTAAGCATTGGAATGTATTAGTGTGATGAATAAGAAAATAATTGATTATATAATTGACTAAATCCAAGATAACCATTTCATTTACAATTGACGAGTTAATGTGATTCTGAGAATATTTCTGTTTCCATAATATATTCCTCCCGTTCCCTTGTATGAAGTATGTAATTTAGATGTAATTAATAATTAGCATGTAATTTTACTCCTTCACTGTTGATTCCAAATAAATTTTAGAAAGACTTCTCAAATTAACGAGAAATAATATATTCCATTCAGGGAGACTGATCTGAATCGTTATAGAAAATATAACTAAATAGTTTCTCAGTTAATGAACAAATATTTAGGAGGCAAAGTTGTTTCACTACATATTTAAGATTAATCTGGCAAAAGAATAAAAAAATAAAAAATAAATCTGTACTAGACCTTCATGTTTATATGGGCTGTTTTGGTTACCAGTAATTGTCAAGTTATTTTGTCACTTATGGTGCTACTCAGCAGATGCCTGAAGACAGGATCCGTGCCCCTTGCAGGTTTTCAAATTGTGTCAGGACATCAACACAAATCTCAATAATTATTATAGAGATTACACATGATAGGTCGGTAGAAACATTATTATAAAGTGGAACAGAAGGGATATATGTTGCGTTTTTAGTCCCCGTGCTTTCTCTGGCATGACAGATGCAAGTCTTTTCGGGTATGTTTCTACCAGATTCACACATCTAAGGGCCGAAATATTTTGCTTGTTCTTGGCTAAACAGTTCAATGTCTGTCAGGTTTGATGTAGATGTTCTCTAAACATCTGTTTTCAGGATGGATTTAGGTCTGGACTTTGAAAGGGTCATTCTAATACTCGAATATGCTTAGACCTAGACCATCCTACTGTAGCTCTATTTGAAAGTTTAGGGACCTGCTAGAAGGTGAACTTCTGCCTCAGTCTCCAATCTCTTGCAGGTTTTATTCAGGGACTGGCCCGCATTCAGCTCCATCCATCATCTCTGACCAGCTTCCCTGTTCTTGCTGATAAAAAACTTCTCCACACCTGAGCTGTGCATTTCAGCAGCTCCTCCAATGTCACCATGTGCCTCTGTTGCTTCTGAGAAACCCTTTTCTCGCTTGGTCTGTTGGCCTAGGTGCCTTCTGGACTCCATCGATTGCACCAGCATTTCTTTAGGGGTATCAGAGTGAAAGGAGTTCTGATGAAAATCAACAAGAGGGATCATATTTCTCCAATTTTAGCTTCCCATTATTGGCTTCCTGTTAAATCAAGAATAGAATTTAAAATTCTTCTTCTAACATATAAAGCCCTTAATAATCAAGCTCCATCATATATCAGAGCTCTGATTACCCCGTATGTTCCTAACAGAGCACTTTGCTCTCAGACTGCAGGTCTGCTGGTGGTTCCTAGAGTCTCTAAAAGTAGAATGGGAGGCAGATCCTTTAGCTATCAGGCTCCTCTCCTGTGGAACCAACTCCCAGTTTTGGTCCGTGAGGCAGACACCCTGTCTACTTTTAAGACTAGGCTTAAAACTTTCCTTTTTGACAAAGCTTATAGTCAGAGTGGCTCATGTTACCCTGAGCTAACTCTATAGTTATGCTGCTATAGGCTTAGGCTGCTGGAGGACATCAGGGCCTATTTTTCTCACTCTACTGAGTTCTACTGTTCTCCAGTTTTGCATTGCTTGTCGTCATTTCAGCTTTTAACTTTTTTTTCTTCATAGTAGGTACACCTGGTCTGCTGTTCTGTTAGCTGTGACATCATCCAGAGAAGACAGATCACCCGCTATTACCATCTAATAGAGAACAGATTACTGGATCAATTTGTGCTTCTGTGCTTTTTTGTCTCTCTTGTTGTGTCTCTGCTCTGTCTTCTGTAACCCCCAGTCAGTCGAGGCAGATGATCGTTCATACTAAGCCTGGTTCTGGTTCTGCTAGAGGTTTTTTCTTCCCGTTAAAGGGGAGTTTTCCTCTCCACTGTCGCTTCATACTTGCTCAGTATGAGGGGTTGCTGCAAAGCCATGGACAATGCAGACGTCTGTCCACCGTAGCTCTACGCTTCTTCAGGAGGAGTTAATGCTGCTTGTCAAGACTTTGATACAATCAACTGGGTTCCCTTGGATAGGACATTTCTTGACCAATTTGTATAATCAGACCCAATCTGTATAATTGACTTTGGAAAGTGCCTTGAGATTACATGTTTCATGAATTGGCGCTATATAAATAAAACTAAATTCTATTCAATTCAATTACAATTGCATGCATCGCCTCTCAGATATGTATCTGAAATGAATCAGCTGGTAAAACCATGTATTGTGTTCCTTCCACTTCACAACCATGCACTACTTTGCGTTGGTCTAACTTGAAATCCCAATAATATTTCTGATTGTAATGTGACAAAATGTGAAGTATGCATCCTTTTCCCATGCACTGTAACTCTCTACTATAGTTCTCTTGGCTGCTGAATTAAAATCCCTGAAATTTGTGTTTCAAACGAGACAAAATGTGGAAAAGTTAAAGATGAAGTTTAAGGTGAACACTTGAGCAGGGCGTTGTTTACCTGCTGGTTGCTCTGATTTTGTATCAGCATTTGAATTATTCCCAGACAGCCACACTCTGTGTAGGTCTTCCCTGTGTACATTTTAGAGGCAGGTGAATCCTGCTTTATTAAAATTTAAATAAAACTGAATTGAAATTGAACTGCCTTTGTAACGTCCTCAAACACCATCACTGAAGACGTCACAACTGTGAGTGCGTCTCACATCCAGAAGCTGTTCTTTTCAAATCACACGTTTCTGCATGTTAGGGACGCTGTAGATGGTCAGCGTGACAGAGCGTCCTTCAAATATCCCATATGGCTGTTTTTATTTTATTTTTTTTATTTTTTTTTATCATTTTTACGAACACAATCTTTAAATCACAAACAATTCCCTTTTTGCACGCTCTTAATCTCATCCTGTTGTTAAGATAATTGGACTGCGGGAAGGGGGGGGCTTAAGAGCAAATGTCCACTGATGAGTTAGGCTTAAAGACTGAACGTGTGGGCGCACATTTAAACGACGGACAAGCAGACAAATCCTGTGATTTTTCATTCAGCAAGTACAAATAGATGCTGGCTCTCAATGTCAAACACATGCCTGTCTCACCGGAGAGAAGCAGAGAGGCAACTTATGCATTTACAAGCTGAAACTGAAATAAAACTCAAGACAAACGTGGCAAAAATATTCTGCATCCATGTGCTTAAAGTTAGAAATGGCTTTATTTTCACAGGTATATTTTAGGAAAAACAATACTTTTTTAGAGGAGGAGCTTGAAAACTGATTTAAAAAAAAAAAACAAAAGCCTCCTCAGTTGCAGGCAGAGAGGGGAAGAGAAGGAACGACAGAGGTTTGATGAACCACCATCCTGCCACATAAGACTTATCACAGTCTTCCTTCACAGTGCATACAGGATACATGATGCACGATGAGTCATTGTGATCCAATCAGTCACGGCACAGAAAACTAAGCCAGGAAAAAAAAAAAAGAAAAAAGGAAGAGAGCGTAGAGAGATCGCAGGGAAGGAAAACAGAAGAGAGGAGCAAGCAAAAAGAAGATGGAGGGAGACAGTGTAGTTGAGAATGTCAAAATAAAAGCAGCAACCTGACAGGTAGGCTCTGCAGGTTTAGGGTCAGAGGAAAGCGTGTGGTATTACCCTCAGCCCGTGGAAGCGGGGGTTGTTATAGAAGAGCTTCATCTGCTCCGGAGGCAGGGGCCCCAGCACTTTCTGGATGGTGAAGAGCTGGTCGATCTCGCTCTCTCCTGGGAACAGGGGCTGCCCGTCGCTCAGCTCTCCTAAGATGCAGCCCACCGACCACATGTCCACCGCCTTCCCGTACGGAGCCCTGCCAACATGGATTTAAGGGGTTGGTAATGAAGGCAGGGCATAACAATGGCTAATCACACGCGACGTCAGGGCAGCGACTAGATTGCTGAGCAAAGTTAATGAGACGGCGGGTGTACCCAAGCAGGAGCTCTGGAGAGCGGTACCATCTAGTAGCCACATACTCGGTGTAATTGGCGTCAGTCCCCTCGGAGAGATTACGTGCAAAACCTGCAAAGTGAAGACGCAGTGAGCGATGTCATATTGGGAGATTGAGATATGCTCTACACACAGATAAGTCTCAACAAAGGGTACAAGATCAGGTTCTCCCTCGATGCTAATAAGCGAGGAAGTGAGAGATGAAGAAATGCCTAAATTAACATGTGCTCAGATATTGCAGATATGATTGGCCAAATTGGGACAGCACTGTAAAAGTCAGAAATGTATTATTATTATCATTGTTAAAATATGATGCACATTGTGTGCAAATGTCAAATCATAATGCTTAAGCACAGTTACGAGATAAGACGTTAAGGGTTATTTGTAATATTATAATCATAAACTTTAAATAATTTTATTTAGGTTTTATGCGTTAGACCAACACAAAGTGGTGGATAACTGTGAAGTGGAATCAAAACGGCAAACATGTAGAGCAAGGGTGTCCAAAGTGGGGCCCAGGGGCCGTTTGCGGCCCCTGGATTGATTTTGTGCAGCTGCAATTCAAGAATGATTTGGCCCACCAGCACATCGTTTTATTTTAAACTAGGGCAAAATTATTTCAAACGAGTTAAAATCTTCTTACAATGGAAAATTTTAGGTGCAACACAAAGTGTTCATCTTTGAATAACCACATTATTAACATTCTCTTTAACTTCAGGGTAAATACAGACCACATCTATTCTATGAATTTTACTCGAATGCCCACTTTGATGCACCAAAACCTGTCGTTACTTAATTTATTAAAATCGACTAGACCCCAATCCTGATCTTATTGCTGAGATTAGACTAAATGTTTTTCAATTAAGTCTATAAGAATTTGAAAGCTGGAGAACCATCTTTTAATGTGAGTAATATGCAAAACCCTTTTTAGGTTTTGGATCTGCAATGATTTACACATCCCATTTTACCAACATCTGTTATCATTTGTTTAATTAAAATGTTGCATCCTTAGGCTTTTTGGAGCAGGTAAAAAACATCACTATATTTTTTGGGTAATTTCAGTTTTTGTTTTGGTTATATATTTTTTTGCCTTTGAGTACTTTTGACTTTACGATTTTGGCCCACGTGATGAAAGGTTTGGACACCCCTGATGTAGAGGAAGGCATTCTGGTCAGGTGAGGCCTAAATTCAATATTTTGGTTAAAATACAAAATGATATGTGTAAGGAAAGCTAATACTGAACACACAATCTCCACAGTATAACATGGTGGAGGTAGCTTCATGCTGTGGGGATGCCTTTTTTTCAGTAAGTTAAGCTGGAGTGGTCCTGTTAAAGTCCAGTCCCACATCCACTTGAGAATCTGTGGCAAAACCTGAAAACTGATCTTCACAGACAGTCTCCATCCAACACAACTGAGGCTGAACTATGTTGCGGAGAGGAATGGCCAAACATTTCAGTCTCTAGGTCTGCAAAGCAGGTTAAGCCAGAACAACAACCACTTATAGCTGTAATTGCAGGAAAGCATGGTTCTACAAATTATTTTCCCAGAATATGAATGCATGGCAAACCTATGTATTTTATTAGTGAACTATATTGAGATTGTATAAATTTCCTTCCATCTCACAAGTATGCACTACTTTTGAGGTGGTCTCTTACATAAAATCCAATAAAGAAAATTACAGATTGGGGGTTTAACATGACAAAAAGTTGAAACTTTCAAAGGGTATGAATAGGGGTGAATGGCACCGTAGGAGAAGAGATTTTAACTGCTCTGCATGTAAGAACAAAATTCTGTATAATTACTGAAGCACAAATACTAAAGCTCACCAATTAACAGGCTTTCTCTCCTCATTTTTACTTTGAACAAACAACAGAAAAGCAGCAGCTTACCTGCATAGAAACCTGTGTGTGTGGTTTTTGTTTTAGAATTAACTTGCATCATTAATATGTGTGCAGGTTCTCTTTTGATCCTGTGTCACGTACACTGCAGCAGAGTTTAATGGCGGCTTTTCTCTTTAAGCAACTTGCAAGATACAATACCAAATCTAACGTTTGAAAGACACTTAGAAATCCCAGACATTTGTTTCACTGTTCTGAAATGTTCTGAAATCTACTACAGGGTTTACAACATACTGTGAATGTAATTTCAGTGAATGTGCCATAAGAAATGTTTGGGACACCGACGGGCATTAAAAGCAGCAGAATCTTATTTAAATTTTAAAAATAAATGTATCATAAAAATGAAATATCCCCTTTTCAGGTAAATATTCTTTCAAATTCTTTGAAACACCTTTAATCGGCTAAGTGAATAAGACCTTGGAAGTGCGTAAGCGTTCGCCATGATACGTGCCGTCCGAACAGTGCCGTCAATGAGGTAGGAAGGAAAAGGAACCTGTAAGCTTCCTATCATAGCTCCTTTAGCATAGGAACCTCGTGATGTCCCTTACATCGTGAGGCATAATGAGCTATAAGGAATCCCACAATCCTTTGCATGACATGACGTGTAAACACAGCACACCTCACAGAAATTGACAAAAATGTCTGGAGAGAAAAGAGCACACACTTTGTAGCTCCTTTGACTAGCATTATCCATGTGCATTTACGACGTGTAATGTAGTATATGAGTTAAAGGCAGTTTGAAATCGGCACATCAGTCCGAAGCTTCATTCCTCCCCACGATAGAGTTCTTACTGTTGACCCCATGAATGGTCAAGGAACAGGAGCTACAACTAGAATATTACAGATGCAGCCTGTCACTCTGTGTCCCTGAGCAAGACCCTTGACCACAGATTGCGCCACTCAGTGTCGGTAGCACACTGCTCTCTAATGGATGGGTTAAACGCTGAGACAGGGGACAGGTTAAATCTCCCCTCTGAGGGACTATAAAGGAAAACGTTTATTTATTCAAGCGTGAAGAAATTAAGCACATTTTATGAAACATCAAGTCATATCATGCTGCAATAGACTGGCGACCTCTCCAGGGTGTACCCCGCCTCTCGCACATTGACAGCTGGAGATAGACACCAGCACCCCTCGCGACCTCAACAGGGATAGATGTGTTAGAAAATGGATGGATGGATGGATGGATGGATGGGTGGATGGAAGTAAGTCATATCATGCTTTTTTTCCACACTTCACCCATGGTCATCTAGGGATGAAACTTCAGTCCTCTAATCAAGGCCTATGAGTGCTCCCAAATAGTCAAATAAATGTTATCTGAATTTAACAGAAAAAGGATTGAGCTGGCCCATTCCATTTTCTAGAAATGGTAAAAAAATAAAAGGATAAAAACAAAAACCAGAAAACCAAACAAAAAAGAAACAAAAGTTACTCTGACACAGTTGCTGGTCCAAAGCCTGAGTAAAACAGGGTGGTAGGAATTGTGACATTATAAAAACCCAACACTAAACAGAAGACAACTTCCTTTACCCCTCTAAACATATTGAGGGTGCTTGTTCTGTCTCTCCTACAGCGTCCATTACAATTACCCGCAGACGGCCAATCATGCAGGTTCGATAATGATGTCATCCAGCTACTTTCGGGACAATGAAAAGCTATTTTCTTTACTGAAGAACTGGCAACAGTGTGCTGGTCTCTCCCACAATCAAAACCACACACAATGAAAATGGCACGGCATGAGAAGACGCACCCAAACATGAACCTTCACAGCGGAGACTGTTAGCCCTATGTCTGCTCTCTCAATGCCTTTGGCTGACACAGAGCAAACAGCAGGCCTTCAGTCTCTCACTCCAGATTGCCTGCGTCATGTCAGCTTTGCCATATTTTACCCCCCCCCCCCTTGCTTGTTGTAGTACCACAAGACTTAATCAAAGCCTGATTAGGTTCTTGTTTCCCAACATGTTTCGTTAATTGAGATGAGAGAAGAAAGCACCGGAGCAGTGTGAGAAGCAGCAGAGCGAGTGGCATGCAGAGCTTTAGATAACCAGATGAAGCTTGCCTGAACTCCTCAAGTACTGATATGAGCCAAATATAGTTTGTGTTGAAAATACTCCTTTTTACATCACGGCTCTGTTTGGCAACCTTTCCTGCAGCTGTATCAACATGAGCGTTCAACAGAGGGTCTCACCAAAGTCACAGAGCTTGAGGACGTCATCAGAACTGATGAGGAGATTTTCTGGCTTTATATCTGAAGAGAAAGAACACAGGCTGGGGGTAAGCTGACCAGGGTAAGCTGACCAGGATTCACATGAACTCCAGGCAGGCATCAACTTCTACCACCACAGATTCATCTCATTCAAAAGAACCTAGGCGTGTTTATTTTAATAGGCAAAAAGCAGCAGTGAAAAAGCTCTGCAAGTAAAAATGCACAGATTGCGGCGGGGTAGACTACAGGCCTTTGGATGCCTGCTCTGTTGCTACTGTGCCAAAGGCTCACACGGGCCATCTGGTTTCCTGAGCCGCTGCCAGCGATTCACCAAAAGCTTCGTTTGTGAACAGTATAAGACATCGCTATAATCCATCAGCTAACCTCTTCAAATTATACTTCACTGAAGAAAATACGAAATGCTGTAAAATGTACAGTTTATTTCTCCAATTTTCCAGATTGTGGTCTATTCTCTGGGTGCTTCATGAGCATCTTTCAGCCTGGAGGGCCTTTTCACTGCCTCGTTAGCAGGGTCACCCTCTGGGCTTCTATCATGGGTTTCTATTACGATCAGAAGAAGTTTAAAACACAAGGTGAATGTAGCAATTACCTCTGTGAACAATGTCATGCTTATGGCACCAGTGGATAGCTTTGATTAACTGGAAGATGTAGCTGCGCACTTTGTCGGTCGGGACACCGGTGGGTAACTCCTCAAGGAGCTCAAGCATATTCTAAAAGAGAACAAAGACATCAAAAGCACATCAGGAAAGATCCAAAGGACCTATACACATAAAGGCCATGTCCTATTTGGAGCCTACCTTCTCCACATACTCAAAAACAAGATATAGCTTCCCTCTTCTGCGGAATGCCTCTTTGAGCTCAACGATATTCTCCTGCTTGAGGGTACGGAGCATCTTAAGCTCCCGTAGCGTTGTTTCTTTAACCTCCTCATTTTCTGCATCAAGGTGAGACAGAGAGGAAACAAATCCATTGTAAAGCAGATCTTCCATGTGGCAGATACATATATGATACAAGCCAAATGAAACAAATGGGCTATTTCACAATAACAATGAAAAGTGTTCACTCAGAAATTCTCTACACAGGAAACGAGAAGTCTCTTACCTTCACTGTCCTTGAATTTCTTAATAGCCACAATTTCATTGGTTTCCTGCATTAAAAAGAAAATACAGTCCGTGAGAAATCAAAGCTCTTTTTCCTTGCATATCCCATATGTAGTTGCAACAAGTGTGTTAGCACAAATACAAAAAGGGCAACATACTTAGCAGCTATTTTTTTACTAATATTTGTTTTATCAGAAATACGCTTTATATTAAAATACAATAATCAGGGGAGTCCAATCCTATGCATTGCCTCAGAGTTCAGAGTTCAGATAGGATTTTATCACCTGCACCATCAGTGAGCCATTCAAAAAGAAGGAGTATTGGCTGTGGTTGCTTTTTTGCTAGTCTTTGTCGTGTGACCTGCTCTTTACACAGTGCTTAGACAACAGCCAGCATAAGGGGAAAGCTGCACAGAGGGCAGCTGAAACACGATGCATTGAATTTATATGATGTTCAAAGCACAACAGTACTCATGTACAAACGTCTAGATTTGCTATCAAGATTATACACAAAACCCTTTATTTGGTGCTATGCTCCTGAGTGTTCATACGGCGAAGACAAGAAAACCCCAGAGAACTGTCTACTTTTAGCGTTTCCCCTTTAAAATGTTCTCTAAAATCTTTCCAGGTCGTTTCTTTTTCAATAAGACCTGATGCCCAGATGAACTAGATTAAATAGACATTGCTTTACATAAAAAGGTCACTTGCATGTCTGAAATGGGTACCACTTTTCCAACTTCATGACTCGCAGAAACAAAATCAGTACATTAACAGCTAATGACCCAGTTCTATGACTAATTCCTGTCTGTCGCAGGTATACCAGACATAAGGTAATAATCAGCAGTATGCCACTGTCATCTAAAGTCACTTCTAGTTATCTGCTCACAAAGTTCTGTGGCCAAACCACCAGCAGCCCCATTTCTCGACATGTCCTACTTAGACATGGTATTTCTGCCTAGTGCTCAGAGCTGTGCTCCAGTTCAACACCACACCCCTTCAACCCCTCTCCAAAGGAAGCCAGAGGCAGCATTGTACCGCTCCAACTCGGATCATGGAGCACAGAGAGCCATCCTACTGACTACGAGGGATTTAAGACGACATACTGTAGGGTCAGAGGTTCACATGCATCACTGTCCTTATGCAAGCCAAACTGATTGAAGAAAGAAGGAACAGCAAATCGCTGATTATAACCAGTGTTTTGTTTAACCCTTCCTCAGTAATGGAGAAAAAATAGACTTCCTTTTTAAGGAACATATTCTTTCATCTCAATATTGAGATTTAAACAGAGGACAGTACACGTGTTGATGCTAGAGGGAAAGGTGACAGTTTATGTTCATATATTATAAAACTGTTGGGTGATAAATTTAACTGAAATGTTGGGTTTATGGTGTCAGATCAAAAGTTGAGTAATTTTAACCAAAAATCTTGACCTAGTTTGTTGGGTTTAAAAAAAGACCAGAAGGACCCTCTGATTTGAGCCCTGATGACTATTTTTGAATTAAATAATATTGGATTGGACTTTACTGAACGTTTTCACTGAACGTCGCCCATTTCCAGATTGAGCTTTTACCAAGGTAGCAAGGGCATCCAGTCTGCTTCATAGTTTGAGTTAAAACTTAGGGCTTTATGAGAAAGTTTTTGCCTCAGCCATGGCGAGAACGACGATAAGGACTTTCAAATGCAAAACTGCGGACTTTTGATCGCTGTGAAATTATTTTTATAGGTTGGATATTGGATATTTGCACTGTGTTCTTTGGGTTAGATCCTGCTGCTATCTGCACTCTTTAGAGACAAAACCTGATGGCTGACAGTTTGTATAAAATGAGAAAAAGCCTCACCAAATTTGATTTAGGTTATTAAATAGTGTGCCCGTCTGTGTATAGAAAACTGAAGTGTCTTTTTTCTTTTCTTTTCTTTTTTTTTTACATTCAAGGGTGGTTTATGGTTTGTATATAGTAATGTACTTTGGTTTGGCCCAGTCTGTTCATGGTGCTCCTAAAAATTAATGTAGTTACCCTTCAGTCCTTTCACCACACTTCCTCAGCCAAAATCTTGTTTCTCCTCGTCCTTGGCGAAATCAGTGAACAGCAGTCTGTTCACGTCACATCTCGGCCCTACTCAACCCCGGACATATTACCTTCTGAGGAGGGACGAAAAAAGCCAGCCTAGTGTAAAAACACTGTAATCGACTGTAATGTTCGTATAGCGGGCGGAGATGAGTAGAGCCAGGCCAAGTGGAGCCTGTGGAAAAGGGGCTATATAGAAGTCAACCCCATCCCCAAGTTGCAGGAACAGGAACAGCTAAGAAACGTATAAGGATTTTCTCCATTTCAGACCTACCCGAACTCTCAAACAAAGGTTGATTCATCCTGAGGACTATATCCCAAACACAAACTGAGTGGCCTGGTGTATGCAGGTCAGTGGAAGGAATTTTCAGAGCTCTATATTAGACTAAACAACCTCTTCACCGACACACAGCCTGACACAGGGGAGCCAGCTCCTCAGGACCAGACTCAGCTGTGCACCCGCACCTAGGTTTAAGAGTGGGGTGAAGGAAACTATTTACGCCAAATGAGAACAATCATCCCCAAAGAGAGGAGAATGTGTCATATTTTAGCTTTCAAAAACATACAGTGCAGCTTTAAGCCTAATGGTCAGTGAATTTCAGAACACTTCACACATTCCTGCATCTGAGCATTTCTCAGTGAGCCAGGTTAACAATGGTACTAACAATGGCCTATTGTAGCAGGGGTCTAATCTCCATGTGAATCTAGATATACAGAAAAGACCCTACCTAACAGTTTAAAAAATGTTTTAACCTCTTTTGGATTTGTCATGCCCTGGATGGTTGAGAATTTATACCAGCATTGGTTTGGAGTTGATATCCTAGCCTAGCATGCTGAAGTCAACCCTGCTGTGCTGTTGCCAAGACTGCTTACCATAAGCGACTTTGAGCTTCTTTTTTATCTAAAGTAACTTGTAAAATTTGTGAGTCGCAGGTTGCAATTTTTTGGGCTTGTTTCTGAAAGTGAAAAGTTTCAGCAAAAAGAAACTGTCCAAAGGACCTACTTATTTTTTTAGATTCATGCTCTTACACTGTCTGCAGGTATATTTAGTTACTTGTTGGATCATTAGAAGAAATATGCTCAGGATCACACCACCTTAAGGTCTCAGGTTTGAGTCCTCACATAAAGCACAAAGACTTGCCTTTTTACAGAACATCAACCAAACCACACAGCTGGTGATTTCAAATCTTCAGAGACCCCATGAAACCAGTTTCTTTGCTCCAGTTCACAGCACATTACATCATCCGTTTATAATAGTTGAGGTTATTTCTGCTTCAAGTGCAAACTGTAGAATGAGCTGCAGTCCAAAAGCAGATCCTGCAGCATTTTGGTTTGCTAATCTCAATCCACAAGCATTACATGCCAGGCAAACATTTTTTTTTAAAGTTTATTAATAATTCACACATACATTGAGGGATCAAACACTTTTTGTAAAACTATTTATTTTAGGTTCTTGGGGAATTCACATGTAGGGAAAGACTGTGTGGCTAATTTATGAGGGAGCAAAATGAAATGGGTTAGATTATTATTTAATATCAAAACTCTGTCAGTCTTCCATGGCCTGAATAGTAAAGATTCATCCCCTCCAGTCAATCTAAATCGTCTGCTAGATATTTTCTCATGGCCTAAAAGACAATCGACACTACACTGCCTTAAAAAGTTGTGAGGGCTACTGTAGTAGCCCTCACAAAGATAAACCTTATTTTCTGACCAATGATGTATGAAACAAAACAAACAAACAAAAGCAGACCAAACACAACTGAGACAACAGAAATGTGGAAGAATATGTTTTGGTCAGACAAATCCAAAAAATCTAGTTTTTCTCTTACATGCAAAAAGCTACATGGGATGGAAAACTAACATTGGCAAATATGAATGAAACATGGTGGTGGCAGCATCATACTGTGGGATGCTTTTCTTCAGCACAAACAGAGAAACAGGTCAGAGTTGAAGAGAGTTAAACAGAGGGTAATGCTGGAAAGAAAGCCTGTTAGTGGCTTCAAAAGATTTTAGACTGGGACAGAGGTCCACCTTCCGACAGGACAACAACAACTCTAAACATACAGCAAGAGCAGAAAGGTTCTGATTAAAGCATTGATGTGTCAGAATAAAAAAAAATATCTAGCAGCTGGTATTTTGGTGAAAGGTGGTTTCACAAATTATCAACTCATGTTGTATGGAGAAGTTGTGAAGAAAACTGCACTACACCTGCAGTCCAGCCGGTGCTAATAAGAAACCAAAGGCATCCCTAGCTGGTTCCGTCCTGACTTGAGTGTGACTTCTGCCACCTAGAAACCATGACACCCTGAAGCACAGAGCTGTGAAGCTGTACAAATGGAGCCTGAACTTTGGCTACAGGATTGTTTTTGCTAATTTAATCCTTGAGAAACTCCAGTAGATTTTTTGCAATGAGTTCTTTTATAACCTCCTGGATGAGTCTTTTAGGCACTCTTGGAGTTACACCACATGGTGATAATCCCCCTCCCCCACAAAACATACATATAACAGGTTTGCTCATGTGTGGTGTTAGTGGATAATGGCTGTCATTGTGGCTCCTGAGTCCCAAAGCATTAGAAATGGCTTTGTGACTCTTTCCAGACTGAAAAATATCAATAATCTGACGACTCCTCGTTACAGAGGAGTGGACCAGTTTCGGTCCAATCTGCTGTCTTAATGGCTTTAACGACCGCCCATTACTAAGGGGTGGTCCTGTTTCGGTTGAATTTGCATGTTATCTAAGCCATTACAAGGCCTTTGTTTGCCAATTGTATAAAGCTTGTTACTCCACATTACTCCAGACTTTTTGAATTGAGAAAGCTTCCTGGAGAGGAAGCGAAACGTTATCAACTACGGAAAACAAATCCAGTTGCTTTGTTTTTAACTTTTTTTGGAATGACCATGACCTGGATGAATGAGAATCTTCACCAGCATCAATAATTGGGTATCCATCGACCAACAAATTGTGAAAATTGTAATTATGAAAATGAATTTGTTTGGTAGAAACACTGCAATTTCTAAAATGCTACTATTTTTTGATAAAAGGTTTTTGCGCTAGGATGAGGTGGTTTTTCAGCAATATTGATATTGGTATATTTAACAAAACTGCAATTTTTCGCATCACATGAGTCACGTGATCAACAACCAAATGTTACTAAAAAGACTACAGGAAGAAGTAGCAGGAGGATGGCGCGACATGTTTGGATTCACGAGGAGACAGCGTAGTTTTTTTTTACATTTAGTTCGTGACAGGGATTTTACATACTAGATTCAAAACAGCAAAGAAATCCGAGCATTTACCAAGATCTTGAAGCGGCCATAAAAGAAGCGGGCTTCCACAAGACGTAGTGACTCTTACGTTTCGAAATGGAAAACTCTGAAACAGAAATACTTGGCTGAGAAGAGAAACCTCGGCAAAAGTGGAGGTGGTGGAAAAGATGCAATTAGTTTCAAATACTTCTCCCGCATGGCCAAGATACTCGCGTGAATAAACGTATTGCCGTAATCTTAATTGCATTTCTTGGAAACACCGCAATTGCAAAAACGTGTTTTATTAAAATTAGTAGAATATCAACAATGTTTTGCCCACATTTCAAATGGAAATGCAACTACTGACTCTGTTTCTTATCTGTTCTTTTTGACACTCCTCCCTTTAGATGTTGGTATCGTGTGTTAGTTTTTAAGATCTGTTAGCCTACTTTGTGTTGTCAGACAAGTTCTACGTATTTATGTGAAATATAACAAAATTATAATTTGAAGATATTTTATGTTCTTAGGTTGACTTTAATGTTGTGTGAACAAAAACAGAGAAAAACTATCCTTATATTTGAAGCTATAGTTGGTAATCCTGTTCAGAAACACTTTTTGTAATACTGGGTAAAATGGTCCTTCCATCCTGAAAGTAGTAAATACATTATGTATTATGTTTTCTGTGGAAGCTGCAGGCCTGTTAAAAACTCTAACCAATCCATGCTCCTCGGTCCGAAGGGGAGGGATTTGACAGAGTTTTGTTCTTGCTTTCATTCCCCTCTGTCCCTCAAGTTCAGCGGGTATCGCCATATTTATGGGTCGCCCCACATGTCAATCATTCCACCAGTGTTCATGCTCGCTCCTTGTTAGTTTCTGCTTGCTGGCTGTGTATGCGCACTTCTAGTGTTTACGTATTCGGTTAGGTTGGGGGTTAGCTTAGCTGTTAGCCGTTCACTGTAGCTCCACTGCTCTCACCGTTGACTTTGAACCATGGGCGTAGGTTTGTATAGGGACCATAGGGACATGTCCCTACCAATAATTCGATGTGAATAACATGTTTATAATTTACAATACATCGTTGTTACAGCAGTCGCTTATTTTCCTCTCGCAGCTCCGCTGCTTGGCGGCGGCTGCTGCTGCAGCTCCGTCTGCCAGCCTGCGTGTCCAGTCGGTCTTTCCTGTCGCTTTAACTTAGCAGCGCACGTAACTGTGCTGTGTGCTGTTTAACTCCACTCTCATTGGTTGTTTTGCCTTAAGTCCCGCCTTCTCTCTCCCTGGTTGGTTGTTTTCTAGTGCGTGCATGTGCGTGCATGCTTGCAGCGCGAAATTTAAATTTAATTCACACTAGAATACTGCGGTTACAACAACGAATATTAGACTACGAAACTAGTCCCAATTAAAAAATATATATATTATCTACGCTATAACAGGCGATAGAAGAAGCAGGAGAGAGTAGTTTTCATCTGTGGAACTTAAGAAATGTAAGTAACCAACGTTAGCATCTTAAAATATTTAATTCTGAAGTATAATACATTTTATCAACAAAAATATTCAGTGTCAGGCAGGAGTTCTGAAGACTGCTAGAAAAATCGACAAGCAAAGAATGTAAGCTTTCAAAAAATCCCTTTAAGGCGGTTCAGATATAAATAGCAGGTGTTATTCGTTTTATAGAGTATAACAATACGAGATGGTGCCTAAACATTGCTATTTTTTGTTTAGAAAGCATAATTAGGGTTCAACATAATAATAGTGCTATTTAATTTTTTCTACTTTTGGAAATAGGATAAAGTACAAACAGAGGAACACATTGGTTTGATTTTACATAGATTTCCACACAGTCCATAAGTAAATTAGTACAAACATTAGTGTCCGGTAAAAATGCTTGAATCTGGCTGTTTATTTTGGATATTATTACATTACGGATAAGATAGTGTTATATTTTCTTTTAATAATTGTTAAAAGCAATTTTATATTTAAATAAACTTAGGCTCATGCTTAGTGTTGTGATTGTAGATGATGCCACCAAAAATGAAAAGAGACATAAGGAGCTATTTTAACACTCAGACAGTAAATATCATAGGATGATATAAAAGGTTGTGTTATATTTAATCCTTTAATACTAAAAACACACTTGTATAATAGTAACATTATATGATTATAGGAAACACAGATATCCAGTAATAATGATGCAGGGCAGCTTGGAGGTAAGGCAGCTGGCCCTTCAATGCTTTAGGTGATGTCTAATTTATTTTAATTACAAATTAAGGAGCAGCTTTTTATTTATATACAATATATATAGTGCTTATAAAATTTGTATTAATGTAGCAAAAAATGCTGCTTTTGTCTTTAAACGAAATGTCCCCTGATGCTCACGTCAAGTATAAAAAAATAGGGGCATGCATACTGCGTAGGACCAATGACATCAAACCAATGAAACTTGAGACCAGTGTCCCTACCAAAGTTGAAATCAAACCTACGCCCATGCTTTGAACATGGCTGACACTAGCTTCAAGTGAACCGCATTCATGTTTATCAGAAGAAGTGGAAGGACTCAGTAGAAAGTGATAAGGCCAGAGTGGATTTGGGAGATTTTTAAGACGCAATCCCCCTGAAGACCGGAAGAGCGAGGTAAGCCGGTCTTGCATGTGCGGAGTTATTCACAAAGGGACTTGGGGAAATCTGGAAAATTCGCCAACCCTAGCTTTAAAGCCCTTCATCTTTGAAAACCCCCATAATTGGTGCTATGCCATGTGGAATGCTTTGGTCTTTCCCTAACTGGACTGGTTACTGTGTTTGTATTTTAGCAACAAAGACAGCTGCTAAACTGTTTTCTGATATTTGAGAAGGTCCTCGTGTGTTTTTCTTTGTCCTTTCTTAATACAGCCCACACATTCAAACTGACATTTAGCAATAGATGTTTCCCTCTATTTGGAAACGCAAGGTCACAAGTAGAGATGCACGAAGAAATTAGCTGGTCCAAGGAAATGGATGGTTTTAGGCTTGAATGGCCCAGAGAGCTTAGGTTATCTGCCAACATCTCTGTTAGTTATTGCATGGAAGTTTTTCAAACGCTAAACAGCAACTGAGATCGATGGAATCACACTGACAGGTTTGTACTGCTGGATGGATAACAATCACAGTTTCTTTTACATTGTTAAGCAGCTGCTGAGAGCATTTGACATTTCATATCCAAACTTATTAATTCAGTTAAACCAAACTCAAAACACCTTAGCTGGCGCAGTTTAAAAAGAAAGTCTTTTGGTTTTGAATACTAAAAAATAAAAGTGCTGATATAACTATCCCAAAACCCTCAGAGTGAAAAAACATCCATGCAGAACAATTTCATTCATAAAAGATAATAATTTAAAGGGCCTTTATCATGCAAAAATCTACTTTTTTGAGCATTTAGTTTGGCGACAGCATCTACTCTTTTTTGATACTATGCATCATGAAATGGGCGACCCAACATGGGGAGAGGCGGAGTCGTTGGAAAAATAGCACCAGAAAACAGCTAATACTAAATAACAAATGAATCGTGTCAAAGACAGTATTTCATCATATATATGCCTATAGTTGACTTTGGTAGGCCTAAAAAGAACCTTTAAAGAAATGTTGTTTTGGTTAACTAGCATAGAATAAGTTTGGGTTTATGGTTTTCTGTGTGTGAATGCAGATACCATCTGCTGCTATTTTAAATGATGCTGTGCTAATGTTACAGTTTTTTTTTTACCGAAAACAAAATACACTAAGGCGGTAGGGGAGATTCAGCAGCTGGGCTTGCTGAAGCATACAAAGTAACATCTGAATTTGTTTTTCCATCTGCATTTGAGTTTGCAACATCTGTCCTGCAGTTTCCTCTAAAGAAATATGAGGGGTAAGCTGTTAGCAAAGTGCTCCAGTTTAATATTTGGTCATAGAATTTCAAACACACAAAGTTTTGTAGCCTCCCTACAAAAAAAAGTTGTAAACAATGTCCTTGGGCAAGAAAAGTAAAAGTAGGTAAAAGTAAAACCTGCAGCTTATAGAGAAGAAATATATTAAAGAGCTTTTTAAAGTGGTGGATTAGGGACATCTTAATGAGGTTGCAAAGTGTGAATTATTAAAAAAATAAAGTTATTTTTCCTCTTCTTTAAAGAAAATTTATTTTTTTCTGAAACTGTAACCAAACATGCACAGAGTAACAGGGTTTTGACTGGAAGTGGATGAATGTGAGGTGTTTAAATTCAAGTCAGGAAATTGTTTCAAAGGAAAATATATTTTCTAAGAGATATTTAGCATTGTCTGAGGTCCATCTAGGCCCTGGGACTGTGAGAGAGAGCAAGACTTAGTTTGAAGGGAGTACAGCACAGTTACTTTATCCTTCTGAGCTTTCAGCCTTACGGTGTACATTTTAGGACACCCGGGGTTTTCAGGAAAACATCCCCAGACATCAGATCAAACGACTTTAAACTTCTGACTAAACAGCATAACAACAAAAGGTGTCAGAAAAAAAGGCATCAAGCAAAAAATACCTTTTCCATATTTAACGACTGCTCAATCACAAGATAGATAGAATAAAATAAAGCTGTTCCTATATTTTCCTATAATTTACTCAGTAAAGATAAATTGCAATGAGCCTAAATCAGCAACGGCAGGTAAACCTTTACAAAAATGTGGTTGGTGCATTCCTAATAAGAACTACCTAGTGCACTCATGTCACGATCCTGTAACTAACAGCGGATCATAGAACCCGATATTCAAGCCAGACACACAATTGAGCTTAAAAGGTTTATCGTAGAAGAGGATATTTGGATATGACAGGTTTAAAAGGCAAATGATGGCAGAGCAGAAGACGACAGCTTAACTGGGTGGAGGCTGGTAGAACAGACTCTAGGTGGAAAGCTGGTCGGAGGTGGCTTGACAAGCTGACCAAGGTAAAGATGACTGAGACAGACGGACCAGACGGTGACTGAGGCGAGCTGACCAGGTGATGATGACAGAGGTGGCTTGACCAGGTGAAGATGGCTGAAGCAGGTAACTGACCACAGCTGCAGCCAAAGAGTTCCCAGTATGGGCAGGGTGGGCACTTATCCCTACAGGAGCACAATGAAGCTGGCGGTGCACATAAGCACTAGACCATGAGCTAGCGAGGGCAGGGCAAGCACAGGAACACAGTGGATAGGCAGGCTGAGCGCACAGGAACTGGGCGCAAACATGCAGGCAGTGAGATAAAACGATCTGGCAAGGAGTGGTTGTGGGAGGCAGGATTAAACGGGCAGAGAACTGGCTTGAGCCTAATTAGCCGCAGCAGGTGGAACTAATTAGGGAGAAGCAAGTGGTGGCTGAGGAGAGGGGAGTATGGAGTGGAGGAGAATAAGGCTATGTTCACACTGTTCACTATGTTCCGATTTTTTCCTGAAATCTTTTTTTTCTTTTCTTTTTTTTTTTAGGTGCCTGTCCAGAATTGAATTTTAAATTCTCCTTCCCACATATGAAGCCATTACACATCAGAGCTCTGATTACCCTGTATGTTCCTAACAGAGCACTTTGCTCTCAAACTGCAGGTCTGCTGGTGGTTCCTAGAGTCTCTAAAAGTAGTAGAATGGGAGGCAGATCCTTTAGCTATCAGGCTGAAATTGTTTTTCAATTTGTAGTCTGTGAAACATGTCGTGCATCGAGCAAACTCTCCAGTGCACTACTTTTTGCTGCTTTTGTCTTAAAGAAAAAAATCAGAAGAAACATGGTGTACTCATATGCACTTCCTCAATCTTCCAAGGTGCCAAGCAACAACAATCACTGTATGTAAGTATCTTGAGTGTTATGGTAGCAGAAAAGCGCTGCTGCATTATGGGCAGTTCTGCTGCTGAGAGTGACGCATCTTAAGGTCCCACCTCCCATGCTCCCGGAGCCTAACAGACTGATTTATGCTGTGTGTAATTCAGTCTGGCTGGCCAGGCTAGCTAGTTACCATTACCATTTTACATTTCTCTAACATAGAAAGTACTTCTAGATCAATGCTGCTGTGTTCTTTGTCTGTCGGCTCTGTCCTCTCAAATCCCCAGTCAGTCAGATAGATGGCTGATCATACGTTACTTTCTGTCAAAGGGGAGATTTCCTCTCCACTGTCACCACATGCGTGCTCATTATGTGGGATTGCCGCAAAGTTAACACAAGGAGGAGTGAATGCTGCTTGTCAGTGACTCGATGCAACCTGCTGGTTTTCCTTAGATAGGAAACTCTTTGACCAATCTGTCTGGATGATTTGACTGAACTGACTGTAAAGGGGCTTGAGATGGCACGTGTTGTTAATTGGTGCTATATAGACTGAATACATTTAATTGAATTCTTGACATTATTTGCAACACAGCTGTTTACTGCTAGATAAACCTTGTCAAAATGTTTATGTCCAGACTCCCATCAGGCTGCATCAACAAAGTGTAAAACTTTAAATCGCCCATGTCTCTCAGGGGAAAGGCATAACTTCAAGATGCAGATGGCAAACATAGGTGCTCCTCCCATTGTTTTGGCTCTGATAGGACCTTGTCTGCAAATGTTCCACTCAAGGTGACCCATTTAAAGCTAGATGTGAAAGTCCTTCTTTCTTTTCTGTCCCAGTTTCTGTTCGCAGGGTGCAAAAATAACTGTTCCCTTCAAAGGAGGTGGCAGTCTTTCTATTTTTTTCATGTTCAACCAAATAAATCGAGATATTGGCTTATTTGGGAGATATAACATCTAAGTCGACTGAATCAGCTCTTTATTTGAAGCAAAAGGGACGTTCATTATGTAATAAAAATACTCCCAAGTGTTGCTAAAAAAAAACAACACATTTTTGATCAAGGCAGGACAAACAACAGTTGACCACAGATGGAGGGTGACTCACTGGATCTAACATGGAACCGGCTTAAAAGATATCGTCAGTATATCATTACTCATTTATTTTCGACTACTGTGTGCTTGTCTTGATCACAGAGTAAATCTGCAGACAGAAACAATGCAAACTTGAGACATAAGACTTCTTTCTTGAAGCAGCATTGTGTAATTCTTAGCCACTAGGGGCGCTATACCAGTAACCTCTAGATTTAGTAGTTTTGGAATCTGATAGCAGACCACTTTGGACCAGCAGATGGAGAAGTCATGGATTTACTTGTAAAGACAAGGCCACATTCACCCCATAGATTAAGTCTGACATCAGAGAACCCAAAATATGTCTGATCAGGAAAGTTTCATATCTGTTTTTTTCTTTTTTTTTGTTACGGCAGCCTGAGCTCAGTCTGCTGAAAAGTAGGGTTGGATCTGTCACTGAGTACGTCATGGTGCTCTAGATCACTTGACCCATTCAGAGACAGATCCGACCCTCTCAAGTTACATAGGCAACTTTTTCAGAAGAGCAGCCTGCAGAGAACACCAATACTCTCCAAGTGCTGTATATTGACCTGAAAAATAACCCAATGTATCTCAAATTAACCTAATACTTGGGCTAAAACTTAGAGAGTGCTGCTTTAATAAGGAAAGTGCAACAACATGAAAGGAAACATGAAACAGGAAAAAAAACCTCTTCAATTAACCACTTTATTTATTGCCAGACTGAAAAACTGTTGAAAATGAGGCTAAATCTGACAAATAATTAAGTAAATGAAATGGGCAAAGATTATTAGATCTGCAGATTAAAAAAAATATTGTTCTTCAGGAGTATAATTTGATGTTGAAAAGCATTTACCCTTTCATTCCGCTTTTTTGGGTCAAATTTTAACACCAAACACAGATAATCTAGTTAAACATAAAATGCAGTTTTCAAACGAGGATTGTATTTACTAAAGGAAGGAAGCTATTAAACCAATATGGCTGTGTGAAAATATAGTTATCCCCTTTGTTTAATTGGGATTTAAAGTGTGATTAAACAATTTTTTTGGTGTAGTTTCACAGCCTCATTTACTGCCTAGTCTGTAGAACCAAGAAATTAATTAAAACCCATTAGATAACATAAAACAGACAATAGGATCTAAAAAAGACATACATCATTCTCTTACTAATAGCGGGCAGCCTATCGAACCTCTCATCCATGAGGTCACTTTAGCACACGTTACACCTAAAGCACTAAAATCGTCACTGGTCTTAATTACGTTTCATGATACAACAATAACAAAGAGACTAGCCAATCCTTGCAACTATGAGAGCGTTCCCAGCTCACATTTCTTAAAAACTGTTGCGATAATCTCCGAAACTGTAAAACTATTTTGTGGACTGACTACACAAAAGTAGAACTTCTTGGAGTGTGTCCATCCTGGTACATATCACATAAAATAGCCACTTTTCCATTAAAAGCCTCAGGATTTAAAGCCCCAGGCTTTGGTTTCCCAGGATGAGTCTGGGGCTTTTGGGTTTTCATGTTTCTATTTGCTAGAAGCCATTTATGTAAAACAGCCCCAATGACGAATTAGACGTTGTCAGGTAAAACTGCAGTACCACTCCAGACCAGGCGGTGGCGGCAAGAAGACAGCGGTCAAACTGACAAGGGCAGAGAAGCTGTATCCATATCCTGCCACTCATGCTGCCACTTATCCAGACTCTGGAGAAACAGGAGGACACTGCACACCTGATGACGTTATATCTGCTTTGGCTCTTTCACACCGCCAGGCTCCACTCTATTCTACTCCTGTTGGTATAAATAAATAAAAATAAAGCACAGCTTTTTTCTGCGTGTGGGGACCACAGTTGTGACAGAAGTGGAGCGTAGGCAAGACTGATCTTTAGAGCTTTATGAGTATAATTTTTCCAACGCTGTGTTGAGAGCGACAAGTTTAAGTAAAGTATCACAGGATTTGATGTTAACAAAATAACTTTTATATAGGTTAAAAGCTATGTGCTCTGAGAAGGTCTCCTCTTCTTTCTCTGCCACGGAAAGTGAGCCAGCTACGCGCGCACACACACATACAGGCGAAACAGTTTATAATTAACTCAAAACGTCGAAAACATCCAGCCAAGATTTTCACATTTGATATCTGTTATGTACAGATATTCTCTACTAACTTAGTAAACGCTTTATAGTGACTTTTTATCCATGACGAACAGATCCAGTCTGCGGGAAATCACAGCCTGCCGACAACATGCAGCAAGCAGCGGGGGTTAAAACTGCAGTTTCCCCAGCGAGACCAGCCTGTCAGCGGGTCTCTCTTCCTCCCAACAAGTCCGAGCAGAGTTATATCCTGATGAACTGACTGCACAGATGACGTTGGGAGGTGTACTTTCTCACCTAAATACATCTTAAAAAACCTTTGTGATAAATTAAGGTTTTAAATTGACAGTTATGTAAACTCATCTCTTCACACTCAAAAGTTTCTTTCAATCTCTGAAGATTTAAAAAAGCTTAAATCCAACAGAGAGGCTGTGACCTTGACAAGGCCTAATGAACTAAAACTAATTCTGCAAAGAAGAGCAGGCCAACATTTCTCCGCAGCGAGGTAAAAGATCTGTTGCGAGTTCTAAATCAAGGAGACATAAAACAAACGACGTTACACAGTATGTTTAACATGTCGATGCTTGACTTGTATTAAAGCTTTTAATTTAAACTTTACACCACTCTATGTCAGCATTCATTTGGACCAGTCCTTACATAACACGTGTTTTTGGTCAAATTGGGCTGTAAGTATTTAAACTACACATGCTTTCTCTAGCAAAATCTGGCAGTGTTTAAAAAGCTGCTATTCAAGTGACTGATCGCTGAACCTTGGTCTAACGTTGTTATCACACTGTGTAAACTTTCATTCAGTTTGTCAGTTTGGCAGATTTATGTTATGCTTTTATGTTTAGCATCTGTGTGGTCTGATTATTGGACAAAGAGATCTCTGTTAGGTTTAAGATTAAGAGTTCTGGCTCTTTTTTGGCAGGTATGTTTGCCAGTTTCCTTTTTTATAAATGAGACAAACTAAAGCTTTGCTTTGCAACTTAACTGGTTAAAATTATCTTCTACTGCTAGGATTACGTGGAAAGATTTAATGATTTGAAACATTCAAGTTACAAAAATAGCAAAAACAGAAGAAACCTGGGGGGGGGGGGGGGCTCTGTCATGCCAGCATACCTCTATAACCTCCATTTCCTCTCTTCTTTCCTGTGTCAAACTCTTTCTTTCTCTAAAAGCCTGGAGCAGTTTGAGTTTTTAAATAAATAAAACAAAATGTACCCAAATGCCAATGGCTGCAGGCAGAACTAACAGTAAGGCTCCTTAAAAGAGCATATGCTCTTTTCAACACGCAACATTGCAAGAGAAACTATCAAAGTCTCTGCTCTTTGAAAGTCTTCGGATTATAATGGTATAAATGGCCTGTCCTGCATGGATGCAACAAAGTTAAATTTGTACTTGAATTCTGAATGTTGTGCTTTTTAGTTTACTTTGCAAAGGCTCTCATCACACCAGATGAAGCCCATTCTATGGTCTCAAAAGCTGCAGAATTTCCCTGTAAGTGGAAATGTCACCATCATCTTCATTGCAATTTGTATCATCTTATCAACAGAATGAGAGGATGCAGATGAGCATGTGCTTTGCATAAAGGCCAGTGCCCCAGCTAGCGTGAAATTTTGCACAGTACTTTAATTGTGTTGCTGGGCTCTGTTTGCAGTTCTCAAATGTAATCAAGAGGAATCCAAGATTATCGTATTAGACTGAAGCTCCAAAAACAGTTTAATATTTTTTTGAGGCACTATGCCACTATTAGAACAATCCTTTTATGAAACCCTTGAGCTGCTAGTGTTTTTTTTTTCCACCCCCATGTTCATCACTATATACAACAGCAGGGCTTTTCTTTGACAGTGTGACAAATACATTTTGCATTTAAGCTGCACCAACAAATTCATAACTTCTCTCAGTCTCCCAGCAGCCTAGCTAAAAATGCAATTGGTAGCTGTATGTGCTACTTCCAGCTGCCTGGGAACCCAATGCCATTGGGGTGCAGAGCTGGGTCCACTGCTACATACCAGAGCATGTTTTCTCAGCAACGTAATCAACAGTTTTCTATTATGCTGCAACACATTTTGAACCATAATACAAATAGCATTTTTGTTGAAATGCACACTTTGCAATATGATTTGATGTTAAGTTGCCACATACTTGCGTGACATGGGTATTTAGTGTTTTTACTTGAAATCCATCAGATTGTGTGGATAGAGATATTTGTTTCAATTCAAATGGTAGACAAAAACACATTTAAAAAAAATTTACAGACTGATGTAGCCATGGTCTTAAGTCTTAGATAAAAAATGATACCATCAAGCTGATCTTGATGTTTTGGCACTAAATGCACGTGCAAATACAAATACAAAATAAAGTTGCATGCATTTTGGTCTGAAAATCTTATATTTAAGAATAATTTACGAATCCCCAAACCTCTGCTTTAAAAGCTTTGAAAAGCAGGGAGATCTCTAAAGTGGTAAAGTTGGAAAACAATTCTGTGTATGTGCTCCACTCGTCGACTTGATTGACAGCAGAAGTACTTTCAGTACCAAGCTAGCGTGGACATTAGTCATACGCCTTGGGCAGAAAGCTATTTAACACCAGTGAAAATGATACAAACAGCGGATGCACCTTCTTACAAAAGCTCTTTAAAATCCCACCATTATGACGCTTACTGCATTAACGGTTATATTTTTATGATATATAGTTTGTAATGTGATATATTTTTCTGTATCATTCAGAAAGGGAAAAAAAAAAGCACACCTTTGACTAAATCGTCCCCACTGCTTTATCACTGGCTCAACATGTTCATTTAAAATGCCTTCGTGCTGGCATGTGTCTTCAGCCTTCAGGGGTTCTGTGAACCCGAACCGTGCCAGGAAAATACCACCCCACGCCATGGTAGAGCTGCCAGGAGCATTCACCACAAGAAGCAAGAGTGCCTGTAGACCCATGTTGGCATGTGCCACATATGTTCTTGCTCACTTCCTAATAATAGTGTGACTTGTGATGATGTGACGCTCTCCGCTGCTCAGTGGAACACTAGATGTGTCTCTAAACTCATAAAAGGACCTGTTTACCAGTGAGAGCATCAATGATTTTGCAATGAAGACTATAAACAACTTTGTGTTATTGTCTGTCGTGCTTTTTCCCCCTATCTAGTAATAAATTAAGGTGCCAGCTTCCTTGGTGAGACAAATTGATTATCTTGGTTGCTTATCTATCTCTTTCTTTTTGCATGTCATGTAAATCAGGGACATCATTGTCAAGAAGTATCTCTGTCCGTCTCGAACTAATGTCCTTTCTTTGTAATTTTCACGGCAGCATTTCATCAGCCTGAATCTTCATGCTGCAGTCTCTAGGGGTTATTTTAAACCCAGCAAAGGGGAGTGGGGCGGTGAAGACTGTTCATGCTTGTACATACAATTAATTCCAAAATTATTCATGGCGGATTTAAATTTATTTTATTTTTCCTACAACCAAAAACAATTTGATAGGAAATGAGAAATAAAAGAACATAATAATGTAAAAGGAGTATCTATGCATTTTATTTAAAAATGAATTAGAACCTTCTTAATAATAGAGAGAAAAATCTTTACAGGCATTACAGCAATCAAAACTATATGCGCAGCAGGGTTTCTTTTTTTTTGCATGATTTATCTTTGGTGTTGAGTTCCAAGTCTAAAAATTTCAAAAGTTGGAAGGCTTCCTTACCATCACCCAAATATTTACCGGCTCCACACATTGTCCATTTGGAGCTCAAAACAAAACATTACAATTACTTCCAATCAGAAGAAACGTATTAGCAAAATTGACATGACTCTCTCAGGGGTATAAACAGAGGTGGGTAGTAACTAGTTACATTTACCCAGTCACTTGAGAAACTTCATGAAAATATCGTTCTAACATACAGTAGATATTAACAAAAGTATTGGGCCACAACCACCAAAACAATGGATTCAGGTTTTCCAGTCACTTCTACCGTAGCAGATGTATAAAATGTGGTGAAGAGAAACTTGACCTCGATCTTACAGAGCATCTTTGGGATGACATTTATAGTCTACACACATTAAATGCTGTAATTATTAGCTTCATAAGTTTTATTGTGAAAAAAAGGATTTACAAAAGTGTTTCTTCGGCCTGAATTTGCTATTTTGTGATTATGTTATATTTAGTATATTTTTATCTAAGTCTTTAAAATACCAGAATTTGTACATACTTTTTAATTTTTTGCCTGGCCAATTACATAATTTTAAAATATGAAATGTTGTGATTTATTACTCAGTACTTGAGTAGGCTTCTTACCCAAAACTTTTTCACTCATACTTGAGTAATTTCTTGGTTGGCTACTTTTGACATTGTAAAAATATGTTGAAGTAGTGCTCCTCTTACTTTAGTCTGCTCAACCAACCACTTTGTATGAATAATGTGGGGCTTAACTGTACTAACCTCCAATCCAATCTTGTAACTATGTAGCACTTTCTACAAGCGTTGGCACTCCTCCTGCCGATGTGCACAGAGGCTTTATAATAAGTGGCTGTTCTGGACACTTGGTGACCCAGAATACGTTGCAGTTCTCTAACAGTGAACCTGAGAGATTTTTTTTCTACCTCTTTTATGACTCTCCTTAGTGTGCAGGGTGGCAAGTCGGATGAGTCTTCTTCCAGCAACGGTTGTTACAGTTTCAGTTGTTTTATAAAGTTATATTTTTAGTTTAATTACACATTTCAAGACAGTCTAATCAGCATACAAGTAAAGAATAAATTACTAAAAAGCTTCACTTACATTTTGGCTTGCAGGAACGGGTGTCAATAATTGTGGCTTGGTACTTGCTTATTGGTATCCAGGTAAAACGTGGTTTTTAAAAAGCTATGGTTTTAAATCTGCTAACATTTTCTGTCATTCTGTCCCAGCTGATTAAAGCTCTTTTAACGGGAATGCAAGAGAAAGCGCTGGATTGGCGGCAGTTTTGATCCAGCTGTATGGAGCATGGAGTGCTGCCCCTCCCCCCTGTGTTGCTGCCCACTGCCTGTCAGCAGGCAGAAAAATTGCTACTACACTTGTCCCCTCTTTGCAAGAAAAACAAATTGACAGTTCGGAAAGATTTCTGGTCACGGTAAATCCAAACGGTTTTTGCTGTGGAAACTAGCCGACTTTGGGATGACTACTCCAGCAAACAGCCTATTTAATTAATCAGCTACAGTTAGCTTGTTATAGTGATACTCCATTAAAAGGCAGAACATCAAAAAGTTATAGTAGTCTGTGCAAAAAGCAGTTTTAAACTGTGACTTAGTGGGTGTTTATTTAATTATCTTGCTTAAGTCAATCCATCAAAATCTAAATTACATTAAATAAATATAACAGATATAAGAAATATGGTATAATATATGAACGGCAGAATGATTAATGTTTACTTTTCTACTGTATTTTAAATAAAATTAATAATTTTGTGTGTAAATGCCATACAATTCAATTATTGTCCCAAACTCCAACAACATAACACTTTTAGTTAATTGGTCTCTCTAAATATCCTTAAGGTGTGCATGGTTCTTTGTTTCTGTGTTGATAGACTGCTGATGTGTCCAGGGTGTACGCCGCCTCTCGCTCAATGAACACCAGCCATCCAACCACCCTCCATGGATAAGCAGTCGCCAACGACACACACACACACACACACACATATATATATATATATATATATATATATATATATATATATATATATATATATATATATATATATATATATATATATATATATATATACACACACACACACAGGGGGTGAATAGTTTTGTAAGGCACTCTGAATGTCCTCACAGATATGGTTTCCTGTTTCTGGTGCCTCCCCTTGATCAGTATTCAGCACACCTTTTCCTCATTCAGCAATCCATTCTCCCTGCATTAACGTTCTTCCTCATCATCCCTATATGAAAGGAAATAAAGGCTAACTATGGTGGTGGAAGAGAAGCTAAGGAGCGGATAAAAATAGGGCTTTGGTTTTGTGTAGCTCATTGTATTCATTGCAGCCAGATTCAAAATTCAAGCTAATTGTAACCATGTCCGACATATTAGAGGTTTAGTCACTGTATGCTACTTTCAAAAAACAGCAATTACAATCTAACATGTACACCAATATTATCCAGAGGCAGGGCTAACACTGGACAGGTTGACACTCTGTCACAGAGATAATACTAACGCTTACAACTATGCATGTTCATACATGCAATTTAGAATCACCAGTGAGGAGCAAACAGCAAGACACAAGACATGAGAACATGACAGCTAAAATGCACACTGTAGACCGAGAGGATCCACCCGAGCAACAATTCTCCTCTCTGGCAATTTTCTCTTTGTTAATAATACAGTGTCTACACTACTTTAATTTTAATGTAATTAATACACACACACATATACATATATATATATATATAAAGAGAGAGAGAGAGAGATAGATAGATAGATAGATAGATAGATAGACAGACAGACAGACAGACAGACAGACAGACAGACAGACAGATAGATAGATAGATAGATAGATAGATAGATAGATAGATAGATAGATAGATAGATAGATAGATAGATAGATAGATAGATAGATAGATAGATAGATAGAGTTCAGTCATTCAGAATCAGCATCTACTGACATGCAGTCCAATTTAGTCTAAATTATAACATGACAGTCAGTTTCAGGTTTTCACAAATTGCCTGTTTGTGAAAAGTTATCTTTCTAAATAAGCCATGCTGGATGCATTAGCTCGCTGGCTATGCCGTAAACCTTTATTGTAACGTTCTGGCACTGGAGCTGCTGATTGCAATCAGCACACCTGTGTCTGTCTCCGCCCTGGCTGCTTAAAGGCTCTGCTCCTCGCAGTCTCCAGTGCCAGAACGTCTTTAACCACACGGTGAGCGCTTCCAGCCTTCTTTTTGAGTTCCTGTTTGCCTGTCAGTCTCTCGACCTGTTTTGCCTCTGTTTTTGAAAACCTGTCTGCCCCTTTTGGATTTTTCTGCCTGCCTGGGTCCTGCCTGTCAGCCTCAGAGTTTTGGACTGCCTCACCGTGATTCCGACCCCAGTCTGTCCGTGAGTAAGACGAGTTCGCCTGCCCCCTGTTCTGTCGGTGCTTTCTGGATTAACCGGGACCTGGACCTGGACGCTCTATTTGGATTCCCCCTTGGAGACCGCTGCCTGAGCTAAACGGATTTCCCCCTGACAAAGACCTGGACCGGACCGGGACAAAGAGCCCTGGATAACCCCCTCTCGGACGCCTTTGTAACAAGGAGTCAGAGTTCTGCCCTCAGCACGTCCAGGTTAGTGACCTCACTTCTCTCTAACAAGCCTGTTAATATCTGCTGGTCACTAACCTGCGACTCTGCCTTCAGGAGCGGCCAGTCGCAGAGTGCGAGCCGAACCAGGGACCGAGCCGCCAGCGTAAAAATAAAGACTGATATTATTTTTGTACTCACTTGTTTTCGGGTATTTCTTGGGTCCTCCTAAATTCATCACAGTACGTTCTGGCCAAACATGGACCCTGTACCCGAAACCTAGTGGCGCGCGGGGGTAGAAGGATCCGTTTCTGTTTTAGAAGCCGGCGTCTCGGAGATTCTAGGCCATCTTTGAAGTCGGGGAAGCACGCAGCCTCCACTTCCGCAAGCCGCTTCCTCTAGCCCTCCGTCACTTCCGGTGACGTCGTCCTCGTCAGAGCCCCGACTCTCCCCGCCGGCAATGTCTTCTGGTGATCCAGAACATTGCAGGGCTTTTCCCACACAGTGCGAGACACATTTCGAATTGCAACCTTCCTCATTCTTTTCAGACCGGTCCGATCAAGCATATGTGATGTCCTGCTTTGCCTCCACTTATTCCGTCAGTGGTCCGGACGTCTTCCTGGAGGTCGACCCGGAGGTGATCCGGGAGCTCCGTCCGGACCTATTTCTGGAATCGATCCCGTCTCCTCAAGAGAAATCGGCATTCCCGCTGGGTCCGCCGTCCCGTCGCCGGAGGAGGAGACGGCGGCTTATTGACCAGGCCTCCAGCTGTTCTGAGGAGCGGTCAGCCGGGCCAGTTCAGCCCCAGCCTCTGCCGACCGTCCCTCTGGCTTCTTCAGCCGCTTCCTGTCCTGCGGACCGAAGTCCTCCACTTCCCTATCCTGACCTGCCCACAGCTCCCTCTAGTGACGCTGTAGAAGCCGACCATAAAGCCCTGGAGAGTAAAATAAGGACGTTTGCCCCCATTATTAAACGCCTCAGAGAGGCTCTCCTCTGTCAATATTCAGAGGGACTGGAGGAGAAATTAAGAGAGGTAGAGGGACATTATAGGTCAGCCCTCCAGGCTTTCTACAGCCGACCTAAACCAGTCCCAGAGGGTCCGGCCGATGCCTTGGCTCCCGAGTCTGTCTCCGAGGGTCCGGCCGATACCTCGCCTCCTGAGTCTGTCCCTGAGGATCCGGCCGACGCCTCGGCTCCCGTGAAGTCCAGAGAGGTGGTCCAGGAGGACCTGCCTCTTCTGACCTGCGACGTGGGAACCCAGAGGGGTCCGTCACTGATGTGCGACGTAGGAATCCAGAGGGGTCCGTCACTGACGTGCGACGTGGGAACCCAGAGGGGTCCGTCGCTGACGTGCGACGTGGGAACCCAGAGGGGTCCGTCGCAGACGTCCGACGTCGGGACCCAGAGGGGTCCGTCGCAGTCGTCCGACGTGGGAACCCAGAGGGGTCCGTCGCAGACGTGTGATGTGGCAACACAGTGGGATCCGTCGCTGAACTGTGATGCGAGGTCTCAGGTGGATTCTTCATTCTTCGGACACCCCAGGCCTCCGAAGAGGATGCAACAACTGTGGCCCCCTGGAGTCTTTGAGCCTCTCGATGTTGTGTTTAAGCCCAGACCCCTTTTTGCCCTCATGGACAGCCAACTCTGGGAGAGACTTTATTGGATGTCTCTTTCTGAGACCCTCCAGGAGCTGATCCTGAGACTCCTGGTGGCTAAGGGTCTGACTTTGGCTCCTGAAGCCTGTAGCCCGGGGCCTCCTGAAGCCTGTAGCCCGGGGCCTCCTGAAGCCTGTAGCCCGGGGCCTCCTGAAGCCTGTAGCCCGGGGCCTCCTGAGGCCGGTAGCCCGGGGCCTCCTGAAGCCTGTAGCCCTGTGGCCTCTGTAGTCTGTAGCTCTGTAGTCTGTAGCCCTGTGGCCTCTGTAGTCTGTAGCCCTGTGGCATCTGTAGTCTGTAGCCCTGTGGCCTCTGTAGTCTGTAGCCCTGTGGCCTCTGTAGTCTGTAGCCCTGTGGCCTCTGTAGTCTGTAGCCCTGTGGCCTCTGTAGTCTGTAGTCCTGTGGCCTCTGTAGTCTGTAGTCCTGTGGCCTCTATAGCCTGTAGTCCTGTGGCCTCTATAGCCTGTAGTCCTGTGGCCTTTGTAGCCTGTAGTCCTGTGTCCTCTGTAGCCTGTAATCCTGTGGCCTCAGCAGCCTGTAGCCAGGCTCCCACCTTAGCAGCCTGTAGCCAGGCTCCCACCTTAGCAGCCTGTTGCCAGGCTCCCACCTTAGCTGCCGGTAGCCAGGCTCCCCCTTCAGTCGCCTGTAGTCAGGCTTCCTCTTCAGTCGCCTGTAGCCAGGCTCCCCCTTCAGTTGTCTGTAGCCAGGCTTCCCCTTCAGTTGCCTGTAGCCAGGCTTCCCCTTCAGTCGCCTGTAGCCAGGCTTCCCCTTCAGTCGCCTGTAGCCAGGCTCCCTTGTCAGTCGCCTGTAGCCAGGCTCCCTTGTCAGTCGCCTGTAGTCGGGCTCCCCCTTCAGTCGCCTGTAGCCAGGCTCCTTCTTTTGTCGCCTGTAGCCAGGCTCCTTCTTTAGTCGCCTGTAGCCAGGCTCCCTTGTTAGTCGCCTGTAGCCAGGCTCCCTTGTTAGTCGCCTGTAGCCAGGCTCCTTCTTCTGTCACCTGTACCCAGGTTCCTTCGTTGGTTGCCTGTAACCAGGCACTTTCCTCCGTCGCCTGTAGTCAGGCTCCTTCGTTAGTGGCCTGTAGCCAGGCTCCTTCGTTAGTGGCCTGTAGCCAGGCTCCTTCGTCGGTCAACTGTAACCAGGCTCTTTCCTCCGTCGCCTGTAGTCAGGCTCCTTCGTTAGTCGCCTGTAACCCGGCTCCTTTTTCAGTCGCCTATAGCCAGGCGTCCCCTTCTGTCGCCTGTAGCCAGGCTTCCCCTTCGGTCGCCTGTAGTGAGGCTCCCTCGTTAGTCGCCTGTAGTGAGGCTCCCTCGTTAGTCGCCTGTAGTGAGGCTCCCTTGTTAGTCGCCTGTAGTGAGGCTCCCTTGTTAGTCGCCTGTAACCAGGCTCCTTCGTCAGTCGCCTGTAGCCAGGCTCCTTCGTCCGTCGCCTGTAGCCAGGCTCCTTCGTCCGTCGCCTGTAGCCAGGCTCCTTCGTCCGTCGCCTGTAGCCAGGCTCCTTCGTCCGTCGCCTGTAGCCAGGCTCCTTTTTCAGTCGCCTGTAGCCAGGCTCCTTTTTCAGTTGCCTGTAGCCAGGCTCCTTTTTCAGTCGCCTGTAGCCAGGCTCCCTTTTCAGTCGCCTGTAGCCAGGCTCCCTTTTCAGTCGCCTGTAGCCAGGCTCCTTTTTCGGTCGCCTGTAGCCAGGCTCCCGCACCGGGAACCAGTGACCAGGCACCGCCGCCTGTAGCCGCTAACCAGGCGTCGCCGCCTGTAGCCGTCAACCAGGCATCGCCGCCTGTAGCCGTCAACCAGACACCGCCGCCTGTAGCCACTAACCAGGCGCCGCCGCCTGAAGCCACTAACCAGGCGCCGCCGCCTGAAGCCACTAACCAGGCGCCGCCGCCTGAAGCCACTAACCAGGCGCCCCCGCCTGAAGCCACTAACCAGGCGCCGCCGCCTGTAGCCACTAACCAGGCGCCGCCGCCTGTAGCCACTAACCAGGCGCCGCCGCCTGTAGCCACTAACCAGGCGCCGCCGCCTGTAGCCACTAACCAGGCGCCGCCGCCTGTAGCCACTAACCAGGCGCCGCCGCCTGTAGCCACTAATCTGGCGCCTTCCGTACCCTGTAGTCTGGCGCCTTCCGTACCCTGTAGTCTGGCGCCTTCTGTACCCTGTAGTCTGGCGCCTTCCGTACCCAGTAGTCCGGCGCCGGGTTCTGTTTTGCCTCTCCCCAGACCTCGCCGCCGGCCTCCTAGATTCCTGCTCCGCCGCCGGCCTCCGAGGTTCCTGCTCCGTAGACGGCCTCCTGGACGCCCGCCGGAGAGCCTGTCACGCCGGGGCCGTCCGCCGGAGAGCCTGTCACGCCGGGGCCGTCCGCCGGAGAGCCTGTCACGCCGGGGCCGTCCGCCGGAGAGCCTGTCACGCCGGGGCCGTCCGCCGGAGAGCCTGTCACGCCGGGACGGTCCGCCGGGACGACCTCCGGAGACCGTTTCTCGCGTGGGCCGTCTTCCAGGATGCCCACCTGACTCTCTGTTCTAGAGATTGGTTTAAAAGCATTTCAGTTAGTTGGTTTTTGCCCTTCCGAGGGTTGTTTTCTGTTATTGACTCTTGTTTTCCCTTTTTTTTTTCTGACCCTCCTGCCTGTAAGCCCCCTCCACCCGCCCGGTCAGACTTTTATTTAGTTTTCTTTTGTACTCTTAGAGACGTTTAAGGGCGTCTGGAATCCGCCCTTGGGGGGGGGGCTCTGTAACGTTCTGGCACTGGAGCTGCTGATTGCAATCAGCACACCTGTGTCTGTCTCCGCCCTGGCTGCTTAAAGGCTCTGCTCCTCGCAGTCTCCAGTGCCAGAACGTCTTTAACCACACGGTGAGCGCTTCCAGCCTTCTTTTTGAGTTCCTGTTTGCCTGTCAGTCTCTCGACCTGTTTTGCCTCTGTTTTTGAAAACCTGTCTGCCCCTTTTGGATTTTTCTGCCTGCCTGGGTCCTGCCTGTCAGCCTCAGAGTTTTGGACTGCCTCACCGTGATTCCGACCCCAGTCTGTCCGTGAGTAAGACGAGTTCGCCTGCCCCCTGTTCTGTCGGTGCTTTCTGGATTAACCGGGACCTGGACCTGGACGCTCTATTTGGATTCCCCCTTGGAGACCGCTGCCTGAGCTAAACGGATTTCCCCCTGACAAAGACCTGGACCGGACCGGGACAAAGAGCCCTGGATAACCCCCTCTCGGACGCCTTCGTAACAAGGAGTCAGAGTTCTGCCCTCAGCACGTCCAGGTTAGTGACCTCACTTCTCTCTAACAAGCCTGTTAATATCTGCTGGTCACTAACCTGCGACTCTGCCTTCAGGAGCGGCCAGTCGCAGAGTGCGAGCCGAACCAGGGACCGAGCCGCCAGCGTAAAAATAAAGACTGATATTATTTTTGTACTCACTTGTTTTCGGGTATTTCTTGGGTCCTCCTAAATTCATCACATTTATCACGAGAAAGAATGAATACGTAGATGTATTAATGCAGTTACTCCAGGGTGTTAACCTTCAGTCTTGAATGGCAGGTGTCCTGCATGTTTTACATGTGTTTCTGCTCCAAACACTGAGGAGGTAAATCATTTAATTACGTCCTCAGCCTCTTATCAGGTCCTTCAGAGGCCTGCTAATAAGCCATTCATTTGATTTAGGTGAGCTGAACCAAGGAAACATCTGATGCTGGACACTGACCCTTGAGGACTGACTTCAGACAGCACAACATTTAATGGCTCTTGTTTTCATAAAGCACGTTAACGGGTGATCCACAAATTCCTCAAAAACAACCATAACAGGCATTTCTCAATGAAAGTACTGTTATTATGAACGCTGGAGATTTTTGTTAAGTTAGAAATATGCATCCTCCTTGTGAAAATAAGTCCATCTAGAGTGTATTGATCTCCAGGGTTTATTGTTTTTCACTGCTGGCAGACAGTCTTTCAGGGATGGACCTATTTGAGCGGCGCACATAAACACTCCTGAATCCAGCGGCTGTCCCAGTTTAAATCTTCACACTGATTTCTTTTCAGCTATGCTCATGGCCTTTTATAAATAGCTCTATTTCATATGTTGACTAATAAAACTGCCAATCAGATCTACTAAGTGGAATGCACAAGAGGAACAGGGCGGTGGTGGGGTTAATGTTTTACCGGTGCATATACAAAGTAGGTTTGGAAACGAGTTAACAATAGGCTGAGCACATTCCTGAGAGATGTCCAACACTTACGCAAATACTCGAGGCAGCTTTGTCTACCCCCTCATTGAAACGGCTCACATACGGCCACATGCTACCGAACCACCAGTGACCGTGTTGAAGACTTATCCAGGATTTAGATTAGCTGCAAGAGAGAAGCCATTGTATTCCAACAAAGGGTTTCATTTTGTTAGGTCAAAATTTACAAGACTTGGGTTGGGGAGCTTTAAGTGCAAAAAAAAACAAGGGGCATAGAATGACTGCTGAAAAGAGTGTCACATACTTTCAGTCAATGAAAACGTGTCCAAAGGACTCCTCTGCTGAGGTGAAGCTTGGGCTGTGACGTACACGGAGTAAACAGGCCTTCTAACATGAGTCAATGAACCTAAGGGCAGGCTAATGCAAGCGAAAAGGTGAGTATCACTTTTGGGACGGCTCACTAAGGTTTAATCACAACAAAACTCTTGCACCACATGTTCTCTTAGTTCCCACATTACAGAAAGAAAAAGAGGAAGCAACGGTCTACTAATCGGTAAGATCTGAAAATGATCTACCATGATCAGGAGCTGCCAAAGTTTACCTAAGTATACCATCAAAACTAAATGAATGTGTCGTATAAACAAACGTTCAAAATACTAGAAACCCACCAAGATGTCCGCCAGTGACAGAAAGAAGCTCAGAGAATGCCCCATACATAAGCATAACGTGGTGGTGCTTAACAACACTCTTTGGTGAGGAAGTTGTCACAGAAGGTTTCAAATTCAAGAGTAGCATTTTCCCGCATCATATTTCTTAAAACTGAGTTAAGTTATGAAACAGTATTTCAAAGACAGCTTTATTCACTTTGGAGCCATGCAAATTTTTCATTCCAGCTGCTACAATAGAGTGTGATTTCAGTGGGTGCTGAGCGATTTACTCTTTTACCATTTTGTTGTTTTGCAGTTTTGGTCTTTCGTACCTGACAGGTACAAACAGGTTCTAGGAAAACATGTGTCATGTAATAAACTTGGGGAATGTCATGGTTATGACTTGACTTTAACTGCTTTAATGTCTTCCTGCTTTGAAATCTTGCAAAGCGTTGACCCCAGACAGTGAGTTGTTTGTTCAGTTACTGGAAACAAAGGAATTTATTTCCATCACAGCACAAAGAGTTTATTGAGAAAAAATGCATCTGGCTAAATCTTCAGTATTGGCAAAGAAACCACTCAATTGCAGGTTCTTAAATACTTCATGTCCCTTACATTTATTTTGATGAAATAAACAAGGCTCACCAAATATTTACCTTTGAGTTCCTGGATGAATGGCACTTTAAATAATCAGCTAATATTTATAGCTATCCGAAAAGGTCTTTGCAATAACAATACATATTGGGCTGATCTGCCTTACAATATCAACTTCTTAATCATTTCGTCTCTGTTTTAAAATTTTTACAACCATGTTTTGCAGCAGCTACTGTCTCATACACTTCACCTCAGCTCTAATGTTAACAACTAATAACTGCAGAAACCTGTTGAAATTGAATGCGGGTAATTACAGATCTTAACGAGACATAAGTATTGGCTAAAATTGACAGATCAAACATTTACAAAAAACAGTGATATCAGCGGGAATCATCAAGCATCATTGTCATTGGTGTATACAAAACAGCTTTAAATAGAAATCAATCATATAATAGTTTTACTGACTATTGCTTCCTGACAATTGGGCTACATTTATGTTCTGTGATTGTTGTTGTGTGAAGTTACAATAATAATACATTTTAGACTACAGAAGCAAATTGATTGCATTCTGCAATCAGCACAATATAATAGGTTCTATAAAGCTTCAGACAAGACAAAACCTTTTCTTACATATTTGTATTTCTATTGGAAACCTTATTTAGCGAGCACGTCCTGAATTTAGTAGCACCTCATTTCCATCATCACGTCGCCATAAAACACTGTGTTCACAACATATTGTGTCAAAAATGAATTACTGAATCCTCCTTTTGGATATCTATAATTTACATGGACAAGAACCTAAGTTAAAGATAAGCCCGAAGAGTAAAACAAAAGCTTCTTTGTGTTCCAGTGTGCTCGACCCGAGCTGACACACTTTAACGGCGTGTTGCAGTTTTAATCTGGGTACTTTCAGTAGCAAAAAGTTGTAGTAAGATTTCTAGGTCTCTTCGGTGTACGAAGTTAACACTTCAGCCCTGCCACATGAATAATTTAACTACATATTTAAAGGCATTCTGCAGTTGCAATGACATGGCGGCTGAAATAGCCAAGAACTCCTTAATGTAGAGCCTTGAAAAGTCTTTATACTCCAACTTTGTTCACATTTTTGTCATTTTAAAAGTATGACTTTCAGGACATGTAACCAAACAGGTCAGGGATAAAGTAGTGAAAATGTTTATGTCAGGGTTATGTTATAAAATAATTTTATTCTAAGCTTTTAACATCTCACCGATCTCTGATCAAACCACTATCTGAAATTTGAAAGAATAAGGCATTACTGCATGGCATGCACGTTCTAAACTGACAGGTCAGACAAGGGCAGCATTAAATCTGGAGGAGCTCTGGAGATCCAAGGCTCAGGTAAGACAATCTATTGACACAAAAAACTATTAGTTGTGCTATAGGGTTGGGCAAAAGGTAATTTTATTCAAACTTGCAATCGTTAGTTTAACTAAAAATGGACACCATCATCTAGGTGTATATACAGTTTCATAAGGGACAAGTAGGGGGCACAGCAAATATCTGGAAGAATGTGCCATGAACAAATGATACCAAATGGGAAATTTTTGGCCTCCATGCAAAACAGACTAACAATGCATAACCTTGAAGACAAAATCCCACAGTGAAACAAGGTGGTGGAAGCATCGTGCAGCGGGGACACTTTTCTTCAGCAGGAAGAGGAAAGCCGGTTAGAGTTGATGGAGAAATAGATGGAGCTAAATACAGGGCGATCATGGAATGAAACCTGTTATGATGTGTCAAAACATTTGTGACTTAGGCGGAGGTTTAGCCACCAGCAGTACAACAACCTAAAACATACAGCAAGAGCAACAATGGAGTGATTTAGATCAAAGCATATTCATGTTTTAGAATGATGAGGCAAAGCCCAGACCTAAATCCAGTTGACAACTGAAAATACAGATGCTCTTCACCTAATCCAACTGGGCTTAAGCTATTTTGCAAAGGAGAATGGAAAAAAAATCTGTCCCCTGATGTGCAAAACTAGCAACTGTGTGCAAAAACAAAAGCAACTGCAATTTCAGGTAAAGGTGTTTCTGTAAGGTACTGAAACGGGAGTTTAATGGTAGTGCACAGTTCTCATTTTGATATGGAAAAACATTTGAAAACTATGCATCCTCTTCTTTCCCCTTCACTATTATGCACTTTTTAGCAATGGTCTGTCACATCAAATCCTAATAACATACAACATGTTTTGTGTTACAACAAGACAAAATGTTACAATTCTCAAAGGGTAGAAATACTTTGTACTTGGAGGCCAAAGCAAGTATCCTAAGAGTAATGTGGAAATACTACCTCTTTCAATGAAAATTATATGTACAGATAAACTCTGAGCGTGAGAAGAATCTTGATTTTTAGACCAGAAAATGTTTCATCTGTTGAGCCTAAAGGAGTAACAAGGAAAATGTCCAAAGCTCTGTGATTAGAAACTAGTCTGAAATTGAAATGACCTTAAAGTCTTATATACCACTGGAATGGCAATCAGGCATGAGTGGGCACCCTGTTCATTTAAGAAATAAAAACTTACCAAAGCCTGTCCTCCATCCACGTCATACGTTTGTGGGTGTGAGTCATCATCACACAAAACCAACAGAGTTCAAAAGACCTCAGGAGGAAAAAAAACACTTGCTGATATTCAGCAAGCGTACAAAGGTTGGAGAACCATTATTGAAATATTTAGAGCAAAAAGTCCACACAGTACAGATAAAGTAAATTCAAGAGCATGGCTCAAACAACACAGAGCAGTCCAAGAAAAAAGTGTGTTGGAGTCTGTACAGCCACAAAGGAAAAGCCAGGATAACATCTATGCAAATAAAATCCTCTTTCCTTTATATTGGCTAAAGCTTTAGGTCCACAATGGCAGAGGATGAGTAAATGTCTGGGTAACACTGAAAAACATGCTATTTAGAGAAACAACCCCTAAAGACTTTTTTTGAATTGGCAACATATTGCTGTTGTTAAAAAGGTTAAGTTTCTTACCGAGGCATGAAAATCTGAGGAACTTATCATTAGTTAACGAATGATAAATTCTGAACACTTGCGGTACATTTTGAAGGAAACTGCCTAGACATGTGTAGTTGAACTAAATCTCAAGAAATGGACCATGTACCAAGAAAAATGTGCTAGAGGTATCCTGCCAAAACTATTGACCTTCACTGATATAAAATCACAAAATAATCAAATAACTACACATGGGGATCCACAGGTAAAATAAATTCTCAGTTTAATTGTCAGAAAATAAAAAAAACCCAGATCTTTAACCTCAGTGAATACACAATAACTAAGCCCTATCGGGTTGCGGTAACAGCAATTTCTCCAGCATGGATGCTGTTACTAAGCATGGATGATGTTACTGAGCATGGATGCTGTTACTGAGTGTGGATGCTGTTACTAAGCATGGATTCTGTTACTAAGCACGGATGCTGTTACTGAGTGTGGGTGCTGTTACTGAGCACGGATGCTGTTACTAAGTGTGGATGCTGTTACTGAGCATGGATGCTGTTACTGAGCACGGATGCTGTTACTAAGCACGGATGCTGTTACTAAGCACGGATGCTGTTACTAAGCACGGATGCTGTTACTAAGCACGGATGCTGTTACTGAGCACGGATGCTGTTACTGAGCACGGATGCTGTTACTAAGTGTGGATGCTGTTACTGAGCACGGATGCTGTTACTGAGCACGGATGCTGTTACTAAGCACGGATGCTGTTACTAAGCACGGATGCTGTTCCTGAGCACGGATGCTGTTACTGAGCACGGATGCTGTTACTGAGCACGGATGCTGTTACTAAGCACGGATGCTGTTACTAAGCATGGATTCTGTTACTAAGCACGGATGCTGTTACTGAGCACGGATGCTGTTACTAAGCACGGATGCTGTTACTAAGCATGGATTCTGTTACTAAGCACGGATGCTGTTACTGAGCACGGATGTTGTTACTGAGCACGGATGCTGTTACTAAGCACGGATGCTGTTACTGAGTGTGGATGCTGTTACTAAGCACGGATGCTGTTACTAAGCACGGATGCTGTTACTAAGCACGGATGCTGTTACTAAGCATGGATTCTGTTACTGAGCACGGATGCTGTTACTGAGCACGGATGCTGTTACTAAGTGTGGATGCTGTTACTGAGCACGGATGCTGTTACTGAGCACGGATGCTGTTACTAAGCACGGATGCTGTTACTGAGCATGGATGCTGTTACTGAGAATGGATACTGTTACTGAGCATGGATTCTGTTACTGAGCATGGATGCTGTTACTGAGCATTGATACTGTTACTGAGCATGGATGCTGTTACTGAGCATGGATGCTTTTACTAAGCATGGATGCTGTTACTGAGCACGGATGCTGTTATTAAGCATTGATGCTGTTACTGAGCACGGATGCTGTTACTAAGCACGGATGCTGTTACTAAGCACGGATGGTGTTACTAAGCATTGATGCTGTTACTGAGCACGGATGCTGTTACTAAGCACGGATGCTGTTACTGAGCACGGATGCTGTTACTGAGCACGGATGCTGTTACTGAGCACGGATGCTGTTACTAAGCACGGATGCTGTTACTAAGCACGGATGCTGTTACTGAGCATGGATGCTGTTACTGAGAATGGATACTGTTACTGAGCATGGATGCTGTTACTGAGCATGGATACTGTTACTGAGCATGGATGCTGTTACTGAGCATGGATGCTGTTACTAAGCACGGATGCTGTTACTAAGCACGGATGCTGTTACTGAGCATGGATGCTGTTACTGAGAATGGATGCTGTTACTAAGTGTGGATGCTGTTACTGAGCACGGATGCTGTTACTAAGTGTGGATGCTGTTACTGAGCACGGATGCTGTTACTAAGCACGGATGCTGTTACTGAGCACGGATGCTGTTACTAAGCACGGATGCTGTTACTGAGCATGGATGCTGTTACTGAGAATGGATGCTGTTACTGAACATGGATGCTGTTACTAAGTGTGGATGCTGTTACTGAGCACGGATGCTGTTACTGAGCACGGATGCTGTTACTGAGCGCGGATGCTGTTACTGAGCACGGATGCTGTTACTGAGCGTGGATGCTGTTACTGAGCGTGGATGCTGTTACTGAGCGTGGATGCTGTTACTGAGCGTGGATGCTGTTACTGAGAATGGATGCTGTTACTAAGTGCGGATGCTGTTACTGAGCACGGATGCTGTTACTGAGCATGGATGCTGTTACTAAGCATGAATGCTGTTACTGAGCACGGATGCTGTTACTGAGCATGGATGCTGTTACTAAGTGCGGATGCTGTTACTGAGCAGGGATGCTGTTACTGAGCGTGAATGCTGTTACTGAGCGTGAATGCTGTTACTGAGCATGGATGCTGTTACTGAGCATGGATGCTTTTACTGAGAATGGATGCTGTTACTAAGTGCGGATGCTGTTACTGAGCACGGATGCTGTTACTGAGCATGGATGCTGTTACTGAGCATGGATGCTGTTACTGAGCGTGAATACTGTTACTGAGCATGGATGCTGTTACTGAGTGTGGATGCTGTTACTAAGCATGGATGCTGTTACTGAGCATGGATGCTGTTACTGAGAATAGATGCTGTTACTGAGCACGGATGCTGTTACTGAGAATGGATGCTGTTACTGAGCATGGATGCTGTCACTGAGAGTGGATACTGTTACTAAGCATGGATGCTGTTACTGAGCATGGATGCTGTTACTGAGAATAGATGCTGTTACTGAGAATGGATGCTGTTACTGAGAATGGATGCTGTTACTGAGAATAGATGCTGTTACTGAGAATGGATGCTGTTACTGAGAATGGATGCTGTTACTGAGCATGGATGCTGTCACTGAGCGTGGATGCTGTTACTGAGAGTGGATACTGTTACTAAGCATGGATGCTGTTACTGAGCATGGATGCTGTTACTGAGCATGGATGCTGTTACTGAGTGTGGATGCTGTTACTAAGCACGGATGCTGTTACTGAGCATGGATGCTGTTACTGAGCATGGATGCTGTTACTGAGCACGGATGCTGTTACTAAGTGTGGATGCTGTTACTAAGCACGGATGCTGTTACTAAGCATGGATGCTGTTACTGAGCGTGGATGCTGTTACTGAGTGTGGATACTGTTACTAAGCATGGATGCTGTTACTGAACATGGATGCTGTTACTAAGCATGGATGCTGTTACTGAACATGGATGCTGTTACTAAGCATGGATGCTGTTACTGAGAATGGATGCTGTTACTAAGCCATGGATGCTGTTACTGAACATGGATGCTGTTACTAAGCATGGATGCTGTTACTGAACATGGATGCTGTTACTGAGCATGGATGCTGTTACTGAGAATGGATACTGTTACTGAGCATGGATGCTATTACTGAGCATGGATACTGTTACTGAGCATGGATGCTGTTACTGAGCATGGATGCTGTTACTAAGCATGGATGCTGTTACTGAGAATGGATGCTGTTACTGAGCACGGATGCTGTTACTAAGCATGGATGCTGTTACTAAGCATGGATGCTGTTACTGAGCATGGATACTGTTACTAAGCATGGATACTGTTACTGAGCACGGATGCTGTTACTAAGCACGGATGCTGTTACTGAGCACGGATGCTGTTACTAAGCACGGATGCTGTTACTGAGCATGGATGCTGTTACTGAGAATGGATGCTGTTACTGAACATGGATGCTGTTACTAAGTGTGGATGCTGTTACTGAGCACGGATGCTGTTACTGAGCGCGGATGCTGTTACTGAGCACGAATGCTGTTACTGAGCGTGGATGCTGTTACTGAGCGTGGATGCTGTTACTTAGCGTGGATGCTGTTACTGAGTGTGGATGCTGTTACTGAGTGTGGATGCTGTTACTGAGTGTGGATGCTGTTACTGAGCATGGATGCTGTTACTAAGCGTGGATGCTGTTACTGAGCGTGGATGCTGTTACTGAGCGTGGATGCTGTTACTGAGCGTGGATGCTGTTACTGAGAATGGATGCTGTTACTAAGTGCGGATGCTGTTACTAAGCGTGGATGCTGTTACTGAGCGTGGATGCTGTTACTGAGCGTGGATGCTGTTACTGAGCGTGGATGCTGTTACTGAGAATGGATGCTGTTACTAAGTGCGGATGCTGTTACTGAGCACGGATGCTGTTACTGAGCATGGATGCTGTTACTAAGCATGAATGCTGTTACTGAGCACGGATGCTGTTACTGAGCATGGATGCTGTTACTAAGTGCGGATGCTGTTACTGAGCAGGGATGCTGTTACTGAGCGTGAATGCTGTTACTGAGCGTGAATGCTGTTACTGAGCATGGATGCTGTTACTGAGCATGGATGCTGTTACTGAGAATGGATGCTGTTACTAAGTGCGGATGCTGTTACTGAGCACGTATGCTGTTACTGAGCATGGATGCTGTTACTGAGCATGGATGCTGTTACTGAGCGTGAATACTGTTACTGAGCATGGATGCTGTTACTAAGCATGGATGCTGTTACTGAGCATGGATGCTGTTACTGAGCATGGATGCTGTTACTGAGAATAGATGCTGTTACTGTGCACGGATGCTGTTACTGAGAATGGATGCTGTTACTGAGCATGGATGCTGTCACTGAGAGTGGATTCTGTTACTAAGCATGGATGCTGTTACTGAGCATGGATGCTGTTACTGAGAATAGATGCTGTTACTGAGAATGGATGCTGTTACTGAGAATGGATGCTGTTACTGAGCATGGATGCTGTCACTGAGCGTGGATGCTGTTACTGAGAGTAGATACTGTTACTAAGCATGGATGCTGTTACTGAGCATGGATGCTGTTACTGAGCATGGATGCTGTTACTGAGTGTGGATGCTGTTACTAAGCACGGATGCTGTTACTAAGCATGGATGCTGTTACTGAGTGTGGATGCTGTTACTAAGCACGGATGCTGTTACTAAGCACGGATGCTGTTACTGAGCATGGATGCTGTTACTGAGCATGGATGCTGTTACTGAGCATGGGTGCTGTTACTGAGCATGGATGCTGTTACTAAGCATGGATGCTGTTACTGAGCATGGATGCTGTTACTGAGCATGGATGCTGTTACTGAGCATGGATTCTGTTACTGAGCACGGATGCTGTTACTAAGTGTGGATGCTGTTACTAAGCACGGATGCTGTTACTAAGCATGGATGCTGTTACTGAGCGTGGATGCTGTTACTGAGTGTGGATACTGTTACTAAGCATGGATGCTGTTACTGAACATGGATGCTGTTACTAAGCATGGATGCTGTTACTGAACATGGATGCTGTTACTAAGCATGGATGCTGTTACTGAGAATGGATGCTGTTACTAAGCCATGGATGCTGTTACTGAACATGGATGCTGTTACTGAGCATGGATGCTGTTACTGAACATGGATGCTGTTACTGAGCATGGATGCTGTTACTGAGAATGGATACTGTTACTGAGCATGGATGCTATTACTGAGCATGGATACTGTTACTGAGCATGGATGCTGTTACTGAACATGGATGCTGTTACTAAGCATGGATGCTGTTACTGAACATGGATGCTGTTACTAAGCATGGATGCTGTTACTGAACATGGATGCTGTTACTGAGCATGGATGCTGTTACTGAGAATGGATACTGTTACTGAGCATGGATGCTATTACTGAGCATGGATACTGTTACTGAGCATGGATGCTGTTACTGAGCATGGATGCTGTTACTAAGCATGGATGCTGTTACTGAGAATGGATGCTGTTACTGAGCACGGATGCTGTTACTGAGCATGGATGCTGTTACTGAGAATGGATACTGTTACTGAGCATGGATGCTATTACTGAGCATGGATACTGTTACTGAGCATGGATGCTGTTACTGAGCATGGATGCTGTTACTAAGCATGGATGCTGTTACTGAGAATGGATGCTGTTACTGAGCACGGATGCTGTTACTAAGCATGGATGCTGTTACTAAGCATGGATGCTGTTACTGAGCATGGATACTGTTACTAAGCATGGATACTGTTACTGAGCACGGATGCTGTTACTAAGCACGGATGCTGTTACTGAGCACGGATGCTGTTACTAAGCACGGATGCTGTTACTGAGCATGGATGCTGTTACTGAGAATGGATGCTGTTACTGAACATGGATGCTGTTACTAAGTGTGGATGCTGTTACTGAGCACGGATGCTGTTACTGAGCGCGGATGCTGTTACTGAGCACGAATGCTGTTACTGAGCGTGGATGCTGTTACTGAGCGTGGATGCTGTTACTTAGCGTGGATGCTGTTACTGAGTGTGGATGCTGTTACTGAGTGTGGATGCTGTTACTGAGTGTGGATGCTGTTACTGAGCATGGATGCTGTTACTAAGCGTGGATGCTGTTACTGAGCGTGGATGCTGTTACTGAGCGTGGATGCTGTTACTGAGCGTGGATGCTGTTACTGAGAATGGATGCTGTTACTAAGTGCGGATGCTGTTACTAAGCGTGGATGCTGTTACTGAGCGTGGATGCTGTTACTGAGCGTGGATGCTGTTACTGAGCGTGGATGCTGTTACTGAGAATGGATGCTGTTACTAAGTGCGGATGCTGTTACTGAGCACGGATGCTGTTACTGAGCATGGATGCTGTTACTAAGCATGAATGCTGTTACTGAGCACGGATGCTGTTACTAAGTGCGGATGCTGTTACTGAGCATGGATGCTGTTACTAAGCATGAATGCTGTTACTGAGCATGGATGCTGTTACTAAGTGCGGATGCTGTTACTGAGCAGGGATGCTGTTACTGAGCGTGAATGCTGTTACTGAGCGTGAATGCTGTTACTGAGCATGGATGCTGTTACTGAGCATGGATGCTGTTACTGAGAATGGATGCTGTTACTGAGCATGGATGCTGTTACTGAGAATGGATGCTGTTACTAAGTGCGGATGCTGTTACTGAGCACGTATGCTGTTACTGAGCATGGATACTGTTACTGAGCATGGATGCTGTTACTGAGCGTGAATACTGTTACTGAGCATGGATGCTGTTACTAAGCATGGATGCTGTTACTGAGCATGGATGCTGTTACTGAGCATGGATGCTGTTACTGAGAATAGATGCTGTTACTGTGCACGGATGCTGTTACTGAGAATGGATGCTGTTACTGAGCATGGATGCTGTCACTGAGAGTGGATTCTGTTACTAAGCATGGATGCTGTTACTGAGCATGGATGCTGTTACTGAGAATAGATGCTGTTACTGAGAATGGATGCTGTTACTGAGAATGGATGCTGTTACTGAGCATGGATGCTGTCACTGAGCGTGGATGCTGTTACTGAGAGTGGATACTGTTACTAAGCATGGATGCTGTTACTGAGCATGGATGCTGTTACTGAGCATGGATGCTGTTACTGAGTGTGGATGCTGTTACTAAGCACGGATGCTGTTACTAAGCATGGATGCTGTTACTGAGTGTGGATGCTGTTACTAAGCACGGATGCTGTTACTAAGCACGGATGCTGTTACTGAGCATGGATGCTGTTACTGAGCATGGATGCTGTTACTGAGCAGGGATGCTGTTACTGAGCATGGATGCTGTTACTAAGCATGGATGCTGTTACTGAGCATGGATGCTGTTACTGAGCATGGATGCTGTTACTGAGCATGGATTCTGTTACTGAGCACGGATGCTGTTACTAAGTGTGGATGCTGTTACTAAGCACGGATGCTGTTACTAAGCATGGATGCTGTTACTGAGCGTGGATGCTGTTACTGAGTGTGGATACTGTTACTAAGCATGGGTACTGTTACTAAGCATGGATGCTGTTACTAAGCATGGATGCTGTTACTGAACATGGATGCTGTTACTAAGCATGGATGCTGTTACTGAGAATGGATGCTGTTACTAAGCCATGGATGCTGTTACTGAACATGGATGCTGTTACTGAGCATGGATGCTGTTACTGAACATGGATGCTGTTACTGAGCATGGATGCTGTTACTGAGAATGGATACTGTTACTGAGCATGGATGCTATTACTGAGCATGGATACTGTTACTGAGCATGGATGCTGTTACTGAACATGGATGCTGTTACTAAGCATGGATGCTGTTACTGAACATGGATGCTGTTACTAAGCATGGATGCTGTTACTGAACATGGATGCTGTTACTGAGCATGGATGCTGTTACTGAGAATGGATACTGTTACTGAGCATGGATGCTATTACTGAGCATGGATACTGTTACTGAGCATGGATGCTGTTACTGAGCATGGATGCTGTTACTAAGCATGGATGCTGTTACTGAGAATGGATGCTGTTACTGAGCACGGATGCTGTTACTAAGCATGGATGCTGTTACTGAGCATGGATACTGTTACTAAGCATGGATACTGTTACTGAGCATGGATGCTGTTACTGAGCATGGATACTGTTACTAAGCATGGATGCTGTTACTGAACATGGATGCTGTTACTGAACATGGATGCTGTTACTGAGCATGGATACTGTTACTAAGCATGGATACTGTTACTGAGCATGGATGCTGTTACTGAGCATGGATACTGTTACTAAGCATGGATGCTGTTACTGAACATGGATGCTGTTACTAAGGGTCTTCACTCAGTAACAGCATCCATGCTCAGTAACAGCATCCGTGCTTAGTTGCAGTACCCTGGGAAGCTGCTTGCTGGCTTCCCAGAGGAACATAGGAACCACTGAACAGAACCAGGAACCCTGCCTGGCTTCTAAGAAGGTGTTTGGCTTCATTTTTGAGTTTTCACACATTCCCTAACTCTCAGCAGCCATTATGCTGTTTCTACTCTCTGCAGAGATTCCAGTCTCACACCAGTTGCTCCTTTAAAATAAGTCAATTAAAACACTTCAAGTCTGGTCAAGACATGTCGCTGTTAGCGAGCAAGAAAGTTAGACTTCAAAAAATAACAGGAAGGCTAAACATATTATAGCACATATGTTCTGTTTTATCATTTAAAGCTTCCAACCTCTTAATCGGTCATGGAACACACCGGATTTGGAAACATTAGCAGCAATTTGGAAATCTTAAGAGTTAGTAATATTTGTGCACCAAACCATACAGGGAGAGACAAGTTAAATATGAACTATACAATGATTTTGTTTTAAAATTGCCACATAAACTTTTACAGCCCCTGCTCTCTCTCACACACACACGCTTTGGCACCAGCTCTGCTTCTAATGTATATAATTAACATTCCATAAAGACAGGAAGACCATATAAACTGTTTTTAGATCTTATAGTTTACCGCTTAAAGAAGTGTGTAAAACACGCATCAACAGATCAAACCTTGACAAATGTGTCACAAAAATGCAATCTTTACATTCTTGTTCAGTGTGCACACAAATACATCAACATAGTAGTATGTTTGCACATTAATATTAATAATGCAGTATGCATTCCTAGCTAGAGATTATGTTTTTGATATAATCATCTTCAGCATCTCAATACACTGAGCATCATTGCATGCTACCACACAGACAATAAAAAGGGTTACACCTGAACCCTCCACATTCTGACATCAGCCATCTCATTCTGTCCCATCTTCACGCCATAATCATCCCAGCTGCCTCCTCTCTTCATGCACGCATCCTGTACAGCAGATGCGGCGTCCGCACGCTATAATCTCCCATCTCTTCAAATAGATTCAGATTATTGGGAGCAAACTGCTGAGAGTACGTTTGAATATTTGCTTCCTTTTTATATCTAAATCCACACATTCTTTTCATCCAATCATTATAATTAAGAGTGTATGGATTCCAAAAGAATGAGCAGCTGCAGATTAATGCAGAAACTCCCTTCTCTGGCCAGAGCAGTTCACAGTCCACGGACGCAGCATCTTTAACCCTCTGTGGGGTTATGTGTTATCCCACAATGGCAGTATCATGTGTTTTGCATGTGTGAAAGTATGTGTTCGACTGCATGCTATTTCTGTTCCATTCGTGTGCACACATAATTATGCAGCCTGGTTCTGTGAGTTAGCTCTTAGAAAAACATGGAAGTTCATTCACACAAACAATGCAAATATTTTCCAGATGGCGGTGGTCCATATTGATCTGCGGCCAGGGAATGCATCCACACATGCTTTAACACGCCACAGATACAAATGGGTTCATTTTTAAATGTCCGTAAAGCGCAATAAAACCCAGAAAATATGACCCAGAAGGCCAGAATCTAGGGGGAAATGTTCTATCTTTCAAGTAGATGTGATCTTTTTTTAGCACTTTACAGACAATGAGTATTTGAACCATTTTACGCCCATTGTTGGTGATGGATTTTTGCGCAAGTAAACACAACAAAGCAAGCGCGACGGAAAGCAGACTCCATCTGGTGTGTGAACCAAAATGAGGTCTATTGATGTGCATTCTGTTGTTTTAAATGGAGACATTGGCATTTGCAGCTGCCTGGTCGTGTGATCAATCAGTTTGAATAATAAAGCCCAGTAATTACAGGCTGTGTTTTCGGCTTACTCCTGTGCTTCTTCTGTCTTTCCCTCCCCACCATCTTTTCACAATGCTTGCTGAAAAACAAGTGTTACATTTCTTAGATTTAAGCTAACTCCCTGGCATTGAAAATGTGGCGACACTGAGTAATATCGTTGATGCGACAATGTAATGAGGGCAGACGCACAGTTTGCCGAACGAGAACAAAACCATCAAGAACTTTGATTAAGGAGGTTGAGAAAATGTTTTGTCTCCTTTTTGCAGATTTCTGTAAGTAGGAGGCAATTCCTCTCACTCATATTGGATTGCTGTCAATTTCTGCCACAGCATCTTCCTTTAAATGAGCTGAGATGACAAGGCTGTTGCTGCAGTGTGGGCTGTCTACTTTTCATGGGCTTCCTATTTTCTTTCATGCTGCAGTGGATGTGTCCCCGCTTTTCAGCTGAAACAAAATAAACGGCAAAAAGACAGACTAGGAGCCATTTTGACGTAAACGAAAACAAGAGGAGGAAATTAAAATCACAGTTTAACAAAGCAGCTCTGTCTCATACAAAATGACTACGACTAGTTTTCAAGCACTCAAGCGTTCAGAAGCATTTCGGTACTTTTTTACATAATGATTTAATGTGGCTGATCATAGAACACTCAAAATACCAAACTCAAAGTATAAGTTCCTGCTTACAAAAACTTTGCTGATATTACAAAACCACAAAATGTTGCTTCCTGGACTCCACATTTCAAAAGCAAACAAATCTGTCTCTAGTGACGGTATAAAGTATTGACATCAGGTTTGTAAACACCATGTTATGTAAGCACGCGTGTACTGATCTGATAACAGGTCTACCACTACGGCTTTTCAGAATGTTCGGCATGTGAGTCCCTGACCGAACTGACTTCCTGATACCTGTCGATGTCCCAAAACTTTGCCGTCCGCATTCCAGAGAGCCATGTGGATGCACTTTAGTCATGTATGTGACACTTGAAAAACTGGACTGCAAGTTGTGCACATTATTTTGTTGATCTAACTAACCTGTATTTTCAAAATATACCAACTTTCAACCGTTTCAAAAAAGTGACTATCGACTAATGTAGTGCCTTCTGCTGGTGTTGTTAACGACTTGTGAAAGTACGTACCATTCTTACTTCTCTCACTTAGTATCTAGACTGGAAATTAACCATGTATGGTCAAAGCAGGATGTAAATGTAAAATATTCTTTGTCTAAAATAAATCACTAGTTGTAGGTTTCAAGTAGGGATGCAAGTTATCGATTAATAAGTTAATCTAAAGTTCATTGATCTTATTGATGGACTAATTATTAATTTTAAGCAGCCATTTTCTTAAAAACTCTAGTTTTCTCTTGTGTCAGGAGGGCCTTTCCAAAACATGAAGTGCTATTTTTTTAAATAATAAGCTGAGTTTTAAAATTGCCACATCATTATATTTTAGTAGTTTATTGTGCCACCTGTATTAAATACTGACTCAATAAACAAAAATTGTGGTTTCTTACACATTATTAAACTTGGATATATGTATAAAATATCACAAAATAGGAACCAATTAGGTTACTGAATAGAAACAAATACAGTGAATAGAATAAAATCTATTAAACACTAATATTCCCCACAAAGCCCTTACCATCAACTGAACTTTTGGCATCATTTCCTTTTCTATCATGTTACCATTTTTTACATAATGCCCTCTGCTTTTCTGTCATCACATCCTTGCCTTCTGAGCAGATCGGTGAGTTTTGGTTGAGACGTTGACTCTGCTCCACCATGCAGCCCAGCTGAATGGGAGCTATTCAGCTGACAACTTAAGGAGCTTGCTGAGCGTTTATATTTAAAAACAGAACCTCATAGAGAGCATTTTGCATCCTTTTCGTCATTAAACAGTGCAAAAACAATCTCACTGAAGAGTTAGCAACAGTGGAGGTGTCCCAGGTAAACTGCACAGAGAGCAGCAAAATACTATTCATTAAATTAATGAAAATAAGAAATTAATAAAAGTTTAGGAATCAGAGGAACAACTTTGTCTAGTAGTATTGCTTGCACAAGAGTAACTGGAACAGCACAGACCAATGTTATAAACTACATTTTCAAATAATCATATTACAGAATAGACTAAACATGCCAACATTAGCCTTGCACTTCAACAAAGTAGGACTTTGGATCAAGCAGCATCATAACATCAGGACTGAAAAAATCGCTGTCACAATGGTTCCCTTTCAACAATGAATCAAACAAATAAAAGCATATATGCTGAAAGTGCTAAATGACCCCACAAACTAGGAACCACATGTTAGTTTATTCACATTGATCTACACTCAAAAATGCGGCGCAATGTTTAGAATAGGAAATATATCTTTAGAAAGAAGTGATTATTCAATGATTACGCAATTTTAGCTAACACACTATGATGACATTAAAGAGGACATATCATGATTTTCAGTTCTTTGTCAATTTGAAGTTATACAGTTGTGATCCATATAAAGTAGAACTGCTATGGTCTGAATTCCTCGTTAATTTACCACCACATTCCTCCTTTTTACCCCTGTTCTGAGGTGTGTCTGAGAGCAACTCGTTTAAATCTAAAGGAGGCACTTCACACCCCGCCCCCCCTCCACTCCATTTGATAAGCCATTTTTGTAGTATGCTGGGGGACGGTCTTATAAACAAACAGTTTCAACAGCAAACTGGCTTAAATCGGAGGTAACCAGACTTTCTCTCAGGGTTTCTGAAGCCGTTTTGACACCTATCCAGGAGTCAGTTTTTGCGGCTCGCACTTGAGCAACTCTTGGTTGAAGCGCTGCTGTTTTTCACCCATCCTCCTAAGTCAGATGCAAATCAGATACTGTTGTCATGACCCTGATAACTGCACAGGCATGATGCGTTACAATTTGGGAGCAAATTCAGTTATCAATTATATATTTAAAATTCAGTTAAATATAACTGAACAAATACAGTTATTTGGGAACAAATTCAGCTCCACACGGCTCCGAGCATAACCTGAATCATCTGGCGAGGGTCAGGTTAAGCAGCACCTGGACAGACTAAATTAAATTCTTCTGCATTCCTAGAGAGCATCACAATATTAATGTATACCATGCAATGCAGATCAAATGTGGTGTGTTGCTTTGCAGCATAAACAAGGTACTTGTAGGAATATTTGTCAGGGACTCAGATTAGGGACAGGTACAAAAAAGAAAGTCCTGATTGGGACCTCCCCCGTGTAACCAGCTACTTTAATGTGAAAAATGCATGACATGAATATGATCAAAGTTTTGACCTTACCTTGTGTCTGCACTTCAGAACAACACCATATGCACCTAAAATGGAAGCAAAACATGTGAATAACAACCAATCACAGATATTTCTCCTAATCCTGCATTCAGATGAACTGAACAGGCAACAACATCCTCGAGCCGATAAAAAAAAAAAAAAAAAAAAAAAACACTAAACAAATGTATACGTGGAAATTCTCTAAGGACATAAAATGCAATGGTCAAACTTTTGAAGCAGGAGTTGAAGTGTCTGAATGCAGCACAGTATTTTAAATCCTCTTTGTCATGCTTCCTACGTCTTGAACATGAATTAAGAACCTCTTCAACCCATAAAAGCACAGGTTGTTCGGTAAGTAGGACACAAGTGTTGGCAAGCTGGTGTGGTTCTGATGTTACCGCCCTGGCAGTCACACACTTGTGTCCCCTGAGGCTTCAGGAGAAAGTTTTGGACCGAGCAGGCTCGATGACAAACTGCTCTGTGCTCTTTCTCAGGGATGTCGGGGGTTGCAGAAAGCTATCTGTCTCAGCGGGATGCTGCTCTGATACCCAGTAAACGCATCCAGACTGACACAGTTTACACATGTCAGATATAAAACGGTGAAAAGCAGCTTCAACGTGCCAAGGATAAAACCTGTGGTAATTGATACAGCAGAGTTTTTATTCTTTCTCATTTATGATTAATTGCAAAAGCTTTTTGTGTTCTTAAAGCTAAATAACAAATGCATGAAATAACAAAGTACTCACTATAATAGTTTCTATTTCATTTACAAATTTACATCAAGGCTTATCCACTAACATTTTTACTTTGAGAAAAATGCTTCTTTGATAACGTACAATGCTATAAATTGCTTCTTCCTAATCACCAAGCTTCTCTTAGATACAGTATCTTATTAGTTTTATTATGTTTAGGTTGTAGCAACACAACCACAAACTTCAATGCATTTTATTCAGATTTTATGCTACTATAGACCAACACAAAGAAGTGCATCATAATAAGTAAAAGGTAAATGATGCAGCGTTTTTATGTTTATTTTTTACAATATAAGTCTGATAGTTATACAAGCATATGTATTGGGGTATGTCTCTGCAATATCTGCACATCAAGAGATTTGTACCAATTTTTTTTATCTAAATACCTCATATTATATACACAAACATTTTAGTCCCCAGCCTTTAGCTGCGTCTACCAGGTTTTGCATCTTCCAGAATTGTCCTGTAATAATATGCTCCATCCATCTTGACATCATCTCTGACCAATCAGAGCGGAGGGTGTTCCCCACACCATGATACTTTAGTTTTCAGTCATACCTAAAGTTTTGGCTTGGAGCAAAGTGCAACCGTATCTTCAATGAAGGTCAGATTTATTGGGAAACACAACTATTACAGTTGTCCCATGAACAGATTCTCCCACCTGAGCTGTGGATCTCTGCAGCTCCTCCAGAGCTACCACTGGGCTCTTGGCTGCTGCTGTGATTAATGCTCGGCCTGTCAGTTTAGGTGGGTGGCTTTGTGTAGCTAGTTTAGCAGCTGTGCCATACTCATCACATATTTGAATAAAGGGTTGAACAGAGCTCTGTGAGATCTTCCTTCAAGGCTCGGGATCTCGTGTTACAACCCAACCCTGCTTTAAACTTCTCCCTGACCTCTCCGCTGTGTTCCTGGGTCTTCATGATGCTGTTTGTTCACTTATGTTCTCTAACAGAACTCTGAGGCCTTCACAGAACATGTGCATTCACACTGGAAATGAATTACACATTGGTGGAATTTGATGACTTATTAGGGGACTTCCAAAGGTAATTAGTTGCACTGGATTTTATTCTGGGGGTGACAAAGGAAAGGGGGCTGAATGCAAATGCAAGACAAACCTTTATTTAACAATACTATTTATAAAATACTTTAAAGCTTGTGTTTGTAATGTCAATGGTTAAGGGGTGTGAATACTTTTGCAAGGCACAGTAAGCAGTCTCCACTAGGGCTGGGCGATAAATCAATTACATTTTGTTTTCCTTTTTTCACCTCTGGAATATTGCCAATATTAGAAATATTCTGTCCAGGAATGATGCTGAAAAAGGCTGGACTATTGTAATTCTTTACTATCAGGAAGTCCACAAAATGCAGTTCAAAGCCTTCCGCTGATCCAAAATGCTGCAGCAAGAGTTCTGATGAAAATCAACAAGAGGGTTCATATTTCTCCAATTTTAGCTTCCCTTCATTGGCTTCCTGTTAAATCAAGAATAGAATTTAAAATTCTTCTTCTAACGTATAAAGCCCTTAATAATCAAGCTCCATCATATATCAGAGCTCTGATTACTCCGTATGTTCCTAACAGAGCACTTCGCTCTCAGACTGCAGGTCTGCTGGTGGTTCCTAGAGTCTCTAAAAGTAGAATGGGAGGCAGATCCTTTAGCTATCAGGCTCCTCTCCTGTGGAACCAACTCCCAGTTTTGGTCTGTGAGGCAGACACCCTGTCTACTTTTAAGACTAGGCTTAAACCTTTCCTTTTTGACAAAGCTTATAACTAGAGTGGCTCATGTTACCCTAAGCTATCTCTATAGTTATGCTGCTATAGGCTTAGGCTGCTGGAGGACATCAGGGCCTATTTCTCTGACTCTGCTGAGTTCTACTGTTCTCCAGTTTACATTGCTTGTTGTCATTTCAGGTTTTAACTTTTTGTTCTCTGTCATTTTTTTCTTCAGAGTAGGTACACCTGGTCTGGCGTTCTGTTAGCTGTGACATCATCCAGGAAAGACAGATCACCTGCTATTACCATCTAATATAGAACAGATTCCTGGATCAATGTGTGCTTCTGTGCTTTCTGTGTCTCTGCTCTGTCTTCTCTAACCCCCAGTCAGTCGAGGCAGATGATCGTTCACGCTGAGCCTGGTTCTCCTTCCCGTTAAAGGGGAATTTTCCTTTCCACTGTCACTTCATGCTTGCTCAGTATGAGGGATTGCTGCAAAGCCATGGACAATGCAGACAACCATCCACTGTGACTCTATGAGTGAATGCTGCTTGTCAAGACTTGATGCAACCTACTGGGTTTCCTTAGATAGGAAATGTTTTGACCTATCTGTATAATAAATAGTATTATATTTTGCAAATGCACTCATTAGGCTTCCATGATGAAAATAGCCTGCAATGCTGAATACATGTTTCGGAAAATATATTTTCAAAATATTGTAAAGAGGAAACTTTTTTTTTTACCATAATACAAGGCACTTTAATTTACTCATTTACATTTATTTCAAAGTAGGCTGACAGGAAAGGGGGTTTGAGAAAGGAAGACATGCGGTAAAGGACCTCAGGCCTGAATCGAATCCAGGTCAGCTGCGTCGAGGACTTACTATCCCTGCGCCTTTGGAGCACGCCTTTACTTTTCCTTTAAGTTATATGGAAGTTACACAACTGAGGCGACGCCTGTTCTTAGCACATTGTGTAATATCTCAAGTAGCAAACGTTTTGTTATATTTTCATTGTTTACAACAGCAGGACTGCCATCTTGTTTTACAAGCATGTTTCACAGCTTGCTTTTAGTTGCACTTTAAATTCATGTCAACTCCTCCGACAAAATGCTTGACAGAAAAGCAAATTTTTCAAATAATTTCTTTATTTTCTTTTTGTGAAACGAAAAGGAGGGGGGAAAAAAATCTGTTAATTGGGTTTGGTATAACAAAATTGGAGATTTTATTTTTAAACCATATCACCCAGCCTAGTCTCCACCAAGGAAAAAAATATATTTTTAGATCACATGTTCTAAAAGTTCTAAAACCACCAATTTATTTCCAGATAACCACCCCCTTCTTTAAAAAATAATAAACACAAAAATAAAGATACGGTAAATGCTTACATAAGAGTCCATTTAATTGCTGGGGCTAACCTACATAAAGCACTTAGCCCTAAATCATTAGCCAAATTGACTGAACTCACAATCAATGGGGGGGACGTCAATAACACGGGAACCATGAGTGTGAGGGCAGAGGCTGAAGCTGATGTGAGACAGATAAACTGGTACAGCTTTATATTTTAATGTGGCACTAAAAGCACCGAGTTCCTTCCAGAGCAGCTCGTCACTGAAGAGGCACTCAGCTTTTAAATTTCTAACTCAAAGTTTCCCTGTGTCCTCTAGTGGCACATTATACACACGTTCTAAATGTCAGTGTAGGAGCGTGAAAACTGGGACAAGTGGGCGGCCTCACTTCAGGGCTGCTGCAACTTTATACTAAACCGAGCTGCTCGAGGCCAAAAAAAACAAACCAGAAGCAGCTTTTCAGAGGGGCCGAACTTTCAGACCACCATGGACCACTGAAGCTGACTACATTTCCACTGTGGATGTTGTATAAATATTTTTATATGACATTTAATGTCATGCAAAGAAACCAAGTAAAGCTTTATTTAATGGATTATAGTACCAAGACATTGTGCCTTATGTCAAATTGAGATCTTTTTGATTATGTGCCTATTTTTAATGTAGGTGAGTTTAAAAATACTTCATAAAAAAGTAAAATTTTCAGGGATTTTAACTTAGTGATAAATCAGGGAAGGATTTAACACTAAGTTAAACTTCTTTGTGGATGTTTACTTAAATCATATAAGAATAGCATCAAAGTAATAAAAGTGCTCATTTAACATTTTCACATTGTTTCAGCTTATAAGAACAAACATCTATGTAAATTCATACATATATTTTCTGAATCTTTTACATTGGAGACCAGGACAACATGGCACATTAAGGGTGAAGTAGAAGGAAAATGATACATGCCAATACTTTGCAGAGCCACATTTTGCTGCAATTACAGCTGCAACCTAACCTGGGATATCTCTCTCTATCACCTTTGCACATTTAGAGCAGGAAATAGTTCAACCTTCTTTCTAAAAACAACTCAAACTCAGTCCGACTGGATATGTGAGAGTTACGTTTCAGCTCAAGCTGGGCTAGATTTGTTGGATAACATAAAGAGTCAAGTTTTACTACAGGTTCTTAAGGATTCCCAAAAGACTCCCCACAGCATGATGCCACCACCACCATGTTTCACTGTGGGTATGGTCTGTTTGCTGCTAGTTTCCTGCCACACACGGGGATGCATTACCTTCAGCATGTAGGCCAAACAGTTCCTTTTTGGTCTCCTCTGAGCAGAGCTCCTTCTTCCACATATTTGCTGTCCCCTGCACGACCTGTGCCAAACCGTAACTGGGATTTCTTATGGCTTTCAATCAGCAATCGTTATTGTTTTGTTGCTCTTGCACAAATTAAAGATTTGTGCAGTGAATGACTACCAATTGTTCTGTTGACGTGTTCTCCTACCTTAGCTATGGATCTCTGCAGCTCCTCCAGAGATACCACGGGCTTCTTAGCTGCTGCTGTGATTAATGCTCTCCTTGCTCTGCATTTTTTAATGTAAGCGGGCGGCCATGTCTTGGCATTGTGCTATAGCATTGCAAAGCTGGCCTTATGATTCTATGATGCAGCCACGTGCTTCACTCTGTTGTGCTACTTTGTTTGATCTGCCACGTAAAATCCCATAACGATACATTCAAGTGGTTGTGACCACTTATTCTTTTTGAACATAAAATACTCCAAATAAGAAAAGCATCCTTACCTTCACCCACAATCCCAAGGACTTCAAATTTATTCATTACATCACCGATGTCAAGGATCTTCATGAAGTCAAAGGTATGATGTTTGAGGTGCATGGAGCCCAGGCACTGAGGCCCTGGCTACAGGACGGCACGAGGCGGCCAGCTGGTGGCCCCAGGGATGTGGACATCTGCTGTAATCCATAATGTGCCACTCATGTCTTTTTCCAGCTGCTCGTCTTCACCTGCATAAAAGCAGTGCACCGAAGTAAATTAGTTCAATTATCTTTAAAGGTCGCTGTCCAAATTAACTGGGAAATCTGTTTATACTACAATGATCCCAAAATCACAAAAAGCCTAAATTCTAACTACTCATGAACCGGTTAGTAGTCTTACCGCATGCTAAAGGTAACAGTTTTTTTCAGAAATACTAAAGTTCTCCATCATACTGTTCCTATGGTTTAAAATGATTGAAATGAGATCCCAGAGAAGGTTTTGTCCAGTTGTACTGAGGAGCGACTCAGTCAGTCCTGCCACTCCACCACATTTATTCTGCAACTAAATTCATTACACAGTACTGTGGTCTGCTGTCAGACTTTATGACTTGAAATGAGTCCATTAGCTGCTAAGGACTATATGCACACTTAAGCCCCTCAGTGGAGTGTTGTTGTGGGGCAGTGCAAGCAACCTTTAAAAAAAATAATAAAAATAAGGAATGATCAAGTCTTGTTATGTCTGTGTATTATGTGTACTTATATGCATTCTGAGCTGGTGTCTGCCTCACCAAAATGTAATTATGGTTACACATAGTGACAATAAAGCTTCTTGATTCTTGATATTTTGCTGTGCACTACCAATCATCTGGCGTAAAAATGCCTGCTACAGTTCTACCCCTGCCCACAAAAAAAGGAGAAATTTGGATGTTTGGAGTTTTTTTTCTAGTCATGAATAACCTGGACAGCTCTGGTTCAAAAACTCAGATAAGTGTCACCTGTCCCTTGTAATAAGCTAACACTATATTTTATAACCACAGCTAGCTAGCTAGCCACTGTAAACGTAGCACTCATGTGAGCACTGTGTTATCCCTTCTTCCTTTTACCTGCTTTTCTTTTCTTATTTTGTGCCTGAATGCTGTGAAAACTACTGAATCCCCTGCTTACAGATACACACGAACTTCAATGAAATCCAATTTAACCAGGAAGGCTTTAACATGGCGTCAGCCCACTGTTTGCAGCTGCAAACGCTTCAACGCGTCTGGAAAGGTGGGCTACAAGGTTTGGGAGTCTCAATTATGAGAACATCCGACCATTCTTTGAGGAGCGAGTTTGAGGCGTCTGCTGTTGATGCAGTCCAGAGTCGGCTCTGCTTGAGGTAAAGACTCAGGCCAGTCAAGTTCCTCCACACCATGCAACCCCTTGGTCATGGAAACCTATTCCATAAACTCTCCACACAATGTTCTTCAGCGTATCTAAAGGCCAAATAAAGTTTGGAGGTCTGTAAAAATTTTTCTAAAATTAAAATGCACATGAATGCATAAGAAAAGAATTAACTTTCAGTAATCATCTTTTTCTGGCAAGGTTAAGCTTAATAGGACACGACCTTCCGGCTACTGATCACTCTCTCCTACTCTGAGTGTAAAAGCAAGTGGGTTTGAAAGAATGATGACTGTGTCTCTGGCCTTGGCACGACAGCGGTAGATGTGACAGAAACACGTCGACTTGTGAGTGGTGGGTTAGAGCAAATGGAGGGGAAAAAAAAAAACGACAATGGAGCGAGACGGAGACGGACAATAATGATGCAGTGACCGGCGAGCACACGCAGAACCAATAAGCTGTGCCCAATCCAAGCAACAAACAAGTGTGATCCACTTGTTTATCCCCTGGCTGTGCTGCTTTTATTCAACATGATAATCTTCCAGCAGCATCTGGCCTACCTGGAGGTACCCCTTCCTGTCTTAGGATGGGGATCTTTTCTAACCTCCAGGCCTTTATCTGCTTTAATCCCTCATCAGAATTTTTCCAAACGTTCAGTACAGAAACATTGTTTACCCTTCCATGGAGACAGAGACAATTTGATCGATTTAAATCTCACCCAATCGTTTAGTTTAGCAATTTAGACTCCGCAAGAAAGAGAAATTACCCTTCAGACAGCTGAAATGAATAATATAGTGTATGTAATGAAACTGCTAAAACTTTTACGACATACGGATGATACCCAAGGGGTCGTGTGTAAACCATGGTGAGAAATGACCCATCCACCAAAGCAGGGTGTTTTTACTCCTGGTTATCATACTGTGAGAATCTCATCCTGGTCCATGCCTAACAATGAAGCCAATAACTCTGCGAACAGTTCCCTTCTGCACCGTTTTCAAACTGCAGACCAGTGAGAGATGGGCACAAAAAAAAGGATCTAAATGAGCACAGTGAAGGCTTTAATCACAGTCCCAAAAACCGGCGGATCCCACAGTTTCTAATCCTCTTTTAACAGACCTCCCTCGCCTGTAAAATGCCCTAATTATTCAATTTCCTCGCTCCCAGTTTGCAACGACAGCGTTCTGCCTCACAGCTAAAGTCTTAAGCGTTACCTATCATAACTGATTACATTATTAGAAAAAAAAAATTAACTTAAATAACACTGCTTCAGAGCCACAGAAGACATTACACAACACTGTCAAAACAGACGCTAGGGAACTCGAAACATTGAGTAACGCAGCTGACAAGAGGTTTACAGATAAAAGATGAAAATCTGGCGCTTCAGATACACAACAAAACCGGACTTCCTCTGGTTTTCCTACCTGTTCGGCAGAGCCTAACAGAGACACAAATATCCTTAATGTGATCAAAGCGCCTCCTCTGGTATCCACGCACTCGTTTACGCTTATTGAATCAGATAGGACTCCAGACACCACTTTCCCCATTTCATCTTCCCCTTGCTGGAGAGCTCAAGGACTTAGCCATTGCCTACTCACACTCCCAGTCTCCTACAGCTCTGTTGGCACCGGGGCCGCTCATCGCCATGCAGAACCTCAGCACCAAAAATAAACTCTGTCTCCCTGATCGCTTAAATATTGCTGTGTGGTCTTATCTCACTCAGCCGACGAATCGTCGATGAGGGTAAACTGACAGCAACTGTTGCCAGTCTTAAAGAGGGGGCTTAGGAAAGAATTAAATATATATATATATATATATATATATATATATATTTGTTCACCTGCAGTCATGTGGTGTTGTATCAGTTGGCACGCAGCCCATTTCTTTTCAGGGCAGGTTTGAGCCATCTCCTCGCAGGGCTCTCATCTGGAAGGCTTACATGATCAGGAAAAGCTTGGATCATTTATTTTTGTCTGTATCAACAGAATGACTCATGCGTGGTAATGGAGGGAATGTGTGGAATTCGCAGCAAAACCTGTTCATGTGGTCTGTCTTGAGTGCCAACAACCATGATGAAATAAATCAGTAAATGATAATTTTTTTACACATCATCGTTAACACGCAAGTGGACATGATAACATTTCATGCGTATTTACATGTATCCATTATTAAATGTATGAAAATCAATTTATTTGAATCGTAGAAAAGGACTTATGCAATTATTTAAATGTTCCTGTTTTAAATTCCCCCAACTTAAATCATTCAAGCTGCTGATTGTTTACCTGCACGGCACATTAAGTTTAGACCAATTATATCGAGGGCGGTTTTAACCCCGGCCCCAAACTGTGTATGTTAATACAGAAGTAAAGACAGTAAAAAATATATAAATGACCTCTATGATTGTAAAGCATATTTAACTAATTATATATTCACATTTTGATTGTATTTGTTGTTTTAAGCAGACCACATGCAGAAGGTTTATGTGTAGAAAAAAGTGCACAGAGCTGTGGTCCACTGTGCAACTTTAACATGCAACACCAGAAATAAAAACTAAAAACAGTGCAGACTCCCAGCTATCACTGAAGTCTGCTACTTAAGGAAACCTGAGGATCCTTATTCAGCTAAAAGGACAATGGAGAAAGAAAGGAGGATTGAACTAAAGGTCTGTCAGCATTTTACTGAATAACTCACCTGAAACAACTTCAGGTCGAATGTAAATACCACAAGTACTGGGGGGGAAAATTTCATTTTTATAATCTATCTATCCAGGCATTGGCTATACCTGATTATCCTTAATTAATTGAAAATAATCAATCCAAATTTAAAGTTCCCAAATACAACAAAATTACCATCAATTTGAAAAAAACTTCAGCGTTCAACGTCTAATAAAGTAAAAGCATTTAAGCTATCTGTTTCTCTTGATCGAAGAGAAACAGATAAAACCGAGTTATATACTGAACCAGTATTTTGGTGTATAACCCTTATCAACAACACATTTACAGTGCCTTACAAACACTTTGAACTTTTCCTCGTCGTGACCATAAAAATACATTTTAAGGTATTCTATCGGGATTTTGGGGGATAGTCCCAGCAGATGAAATGCATCTCCACAGGATGATGCCGACAACAACAGGCTTTGCTGATGGGGCACTCATGCTATTGCATTTCATTCGTTTGTTTCTGAGGTCGACATCGAACACATGAACATTTAAAGCCTTTGGCTACATTAAAACAGCCAATATTTTTGCAAGGCTTAAAATACAATAAGAGCAAAGCAAAAACTCAAGACTCATAAAGGCCCAACAATACATAAAACTGAAGCAACAAAACAAACAAACAAAAAAAAAAAAAAAACATCAAATCAAACACAAAAGGAAAATAAAAAAAATAAAAAGTTTTCTGACACACATAATCTTTGGCGAAGAATTTCCGTTTTGGTCTTACCAGAGCCTGTCCTTACATTTTTACTGTGTCCTCTACGGGCTTGTCACGAACATCGACACATTTGGTCTTTATCTGAACAGCAATTTTTTTCTTTCCACTCTTCCATAGGGGCCAGAGTTGTGGAGCACATAAGTGGCTATTAATGGTATGGTACCAGCTTATAAAAATAATCATGCCTTGTAGGTTTGCAGCGTGCAATCCTACCTTCCAATCAGTTTTTGGTGGAGGAGTAAATGAATTTAGTCATATCAGAGTGATACAAGAGTAAAAGGGGGCTGGAAACAAATGCATGCCACAGATTTGTAACTATGCAGCTTTTTGTAAACAAAGTCATTATGTTCCCATTTCACAATTACATGTTACTTTAAGTTGGTCTATCTCATCAAATCCCAATAAAATACATCAAAACTTGTATGTGTAACAGGAAATAACTATAAACAGATCAAGTGGTGGGAATGGATGTGCGAAGCCTGTAAGTGTTTCATGGTTTTATTTATGGTTTGAATTTTGGCACTATTGGGTCTCCATAAGAATCCTCGCACTTTTACCGACGTTGAAATGAATCACAGAAATTATAGACGAAACCGACGAGTCTGTATAACGACGTCGCAGCACGTTCCTGGAAGCTCCACCAAAGTAGTGCACAAAAAACAAATAACAATAATAATCCTGATGTAATTAAGATGCATCATTAGCTATTTAAAAAAAAAAAAAGACCTATCCGAGCATCTGACCTGCTCGTCCTGACGCCTTTCTGTGCTCAGCCTGCACTAAACATCAGGGCAAGCCGTGTGTGGGAGCGTGTGTTATGTGCGCCTTATTAGCCACCGCTGCCCACAGGATGCATAACAGCGCAGAGCAATCAATCCAACAAGTCAGACAGACAGTGGCAGAACACTAAAGACTTACAACCAAGTGCCTCATTAGCAGCTTTCTAACCTGCTCTCTCTCTCTGATTAGACGCTTACAGAAACACTTGTCTAGTCTGGTAACACTAAAAACATGCGTTACAATTAAAATAGCCCCTAAACAAACCGCAAGCTTAGGCATTTCTTTAATTTGTTCGTTTTGCCATTTTGAACTTACAGGTCTCGAGAACGGAAACTACTCACTCAGTCAGTGTTTGTGAGGAGGGGGGGTTCAAAAAAAATATGATGGAGCCGGGCCCTTACAGATATATCCACCCACCAACGACGTTGTTTTCAGTGCAGCAAGCGGCTACAGTAACGGGATCGTGCGGTTGACCAAGCTGCATGCGCATCGCCCAGGCAACAGCTTTGAGGGGCGCCGCCGTCGACCAATGAGAGCCGCTCAAGCGCTTGTTTATACGCACGCCCCCCTCCGCGACGGCCAATCGGGGAGCTCCAGGGCTTCGCGGGGAGACCGAGAGAGAGAGACAGAAAGAGGGGGGGAGAAGAACTGTGCTGCGGTCTGTGAGGGTGTTTCGTGTGAAGTGGGAAATTATTGTTTCAAATTCTCTATTACATAATTCACAAAATCACACCCTGCGTCCACTATGACAACATAATTCACCCAGGGGTCATTACAGAGGACTTGTAGCTGCAGGAAGCATATATTATAAATGTGCGGAGGCCCGTAAAATTCCTTCACGGTGAAATAAAACACTAAACCAAAAAAGCGCAGGTGTTTGCTAATGGCGTGTTAATTGTTTACCTTTTCCCTTACTGACAGTCTGCTCTGTGAAGGGGTTTTGATTGTATAATGACCTTTTTTGACTGATATTCACGCTGCATGAATGCGGAGCTGAACAGTCATAGATCTGATTGTACATAATAACTGTGGGTACAGACAGGACGCCTTGCATTTATTCGTACAGTTGGGAAAATAAGAAGCTCTGCAGCTTGCGTGTTTATGTTTATGCCTCATCTCAACTTGAGCATTCTCTGGTAAAACTTTCTCAGCATTTCTCCTAACTTATGCTGCCACCCTCAGGATCAGCAAGCTGTGTGCCTCGGTTTTGTAGGAATATTTCCTCACCTATGGCCTTTTTTCTAATTTGGATGAATAGGTAAAAGGTTGCCTTTGGTTAAAATGAACTCATCAGAGCCTGTTTTTTGTAACTTGAAAATCTTTATAATAATGTTGACTCCTAATAAAATGTGGATAATTACTACATGCATGATATTGAGAGTAATCCTTGCAGTGACAGCTCAGAGCAATCATTGTCGTCGTTTGTTTATGTTGTTTATGTTAGTGAGAATACAATACTTCCCGGTATGAATGAATAAGATGGTAATAATGAAAAACAATAACAAATAATAAAAACTAAATAAAACTAAATAAAACTCACCAGACAGGACCACTGAAGGAGCTACAACTTACTGGCTGTGTTTTTTCTTGTTTTTCTTGGCCCGGTGATTTTCTGTTTAACTAATGAAACTTAGTTGCTGCCATTAGTTACTGTGTGGACTTAGATTTACTTTCCAATAAGAAACGTTTTTTGAACCACCCTTGGTTCTGCTGCAAGTTTTTTTTCCAGTTAAAATGCATTTGTTCCTTTCCACTGTTACCACATGCATGCACAGTATGAGGGATTTAAGCAAAGTTGTGCAAAAATCTTTAAATTATGTTCTTATGCACGCACATATTCTTACATAATTTAATATGAAACAGCCCCCAGACATGAACTGGCATATGCACACATAAAAATATGCATACAAATGGTATTTGGGTCTTATTGAAATTAATCATGTTGTTATTGCACCATTTCTGTTAAACTGCCAATTATGTGAAGCATCTTTGAGTGTCCAAAAAGGCGCTATATAAGTTTGATGTACTGTATAATATCATTATTATTATTATAACTGTTCCTTATGTTATTCATATGTAACTCAGGAATATTTCCCACTGATTGAAAATGAGATGAGATAGGGGAAAAAAATATAAGTAATATTTTAATTTACAGATAAATACCTGACTCCGCTTTTGCAGAAAACAATAACAACAACAGAAATTGAAGCCTGACACCTGCACTGTGCAATATGGGAAAAACTGGACAGAAAAATAGTCGTTTTATGAATATATTTTAAATCAATGATTCTATGTACAAAATAATCTACAATCATGCCTTGTTGATGTGTTAGTTGGCTTCAGTGAACGTTATAGCAGACCGTTATATTTTCTGCTTGAAGTATTTCATCTGATAGCACACATTACACATGAAAATAATTACAAACATTTCCATGCTAAATTTTATACTTCACTGATTTAATGTATTGCTTTTGTCAACATTCTACAAATGTCACATTCTAAAGCTTTGCTGCTTGATTGAATTATTGTGATACTGTTTTATCAAAAGCATTTTACTACAATAATGGAGATATCCTAACTCTGTCCAGTTAAACTTCATCTTTAACACTAATAAACTGAATCCATACACTCCAGTGAATAAAAGTATTACCAATTACTTTTTTTCCACACTTGTGAAAGTGAGAAAGAATACTTGCACTCTCTAGCTTACCAGACCATGTAGGAAGAAGTATACAGTGCATTACAAATGTAAAAATACCTCTTGAAATTGTTCACATTTTATCATGTTACAACCACAAAGTTAAACGTATTTTATAGAGATTTTACTTGACAAACAAACACAAAGTTGATGTAGATTGAACAAATACATTTCTACATCATCCTGCATTACTTCTCATATTTTAAAACATAGATTCTGTATGATATGTATGATTTTTTTTTTTATCCGTGCCAGTTTTTTTTTTTTTTTTTTTTTTTTTACATTTGAAGCCGAGCTGTGCAGCTGTTTGCTTCAGACATGGAGCTGGGAAAGCAACATGATGAAAGTGCAACAAGCACTTTCATCATGTTGTGCATCTTCCACCTCATCCCAAGATGAAAGATGTACATCCATTAGTTATATGGAAGTAAGAATGTACAAGTAGCTTCTTTTTTTGCTATTGACAATACAGTATAGTTATCAGAAACAAAAATCTTGTTTGATTGGCAAACTATAGCAATAAAATATTTCGATGGAGATGGAGTTCTAACCTTAAATATAAAACATTTTTGTCATAAGACCAGTAAAAAGCAAACAAGAATATTGTATATTTACAAAACTGAAAACACAGACCCAATAGAGTTGTATAAAATTCAATACATTATTAAATATTGTATTGCAAAAAATCTGATTTTGACCATGTGTGGTAGAAGTATAAAGCAAAAGATAAATATGTGAAGTTTTTTCCCTTCATTTCAACTAAAAAAAAATATATATATATAATATAGGTTTTGATTATGTTGTAATAGTTTGTATAAAATGAATGTATTAGCTTGCATAAGGAAGAACAGATAGTGTGTCTGAAGAGAGATAAGACTGTGTTGTTATCAATTCGTGTTCTCAATGAATTTCTTTTTCACATGACACAGCTCTGACACTTTTCGCTTTAAGGTATTCTATCTATTATTATCAAACGGCGATAGCAGATTTTAATTTCTGTGGGGGGAAAAAGGTGGGAGGGGGAAACACGCCAGTTCCAGAAGAAACAGGACATAAATTGTGAATCACTTGCTGTTTGGTTAATGTGATGACGCATTGTTAGCTCTGAGAGTTCGCACCGAAACCTTTAGAAACTTTCCCAAACATCCACTGGTAACATCACGTCACTACTGTGTTCGTGTGTAAATTATTAATTGGCGCCTGTTCTCCATAAAGCGCGTTGTTTATTTGTTTGATCTGTTTTGTGTTATTGAAATTTGTTGTTGGAAGTTTTTTTTTTTTTTTTTTATCTTCTATTTAGATAACTGTGTTATGCTTGAGCGGGTTGTATAATTCCCACCACGTCACGTGCCGCGTTGACTCAGCAGTTTTTTTCTTTTCATTCACGAAGATGTTGTCAGAATTGCCTAAATAAAATGTACATCCATGTTTCCATTTGTTTCTGTTTTGAACCACAACAGGAGGAATTCACGACAAAGATTCTCTATAAACACATCGAAGAAAGATGGATAACTCGTTTCCATTTAGCGTATCCCAAAAGTTCTCCCTACGCAGTCCAGACGCTGATTGGTTGGCTTGAGTAAACCTATCTCTGGTTGGGTACCCTCCGGAACAACGCACGCGCTTATTGGCGCACAGGAACCCTTTATTGAGTACGACTCCGTCCAGTCCTTCGTCTTGTTACTCCTCCTCCTTAATACACGATCTTCGGCATAAATTACATGCGTGTAAGCATACACAACATTTGCGAAAAAATGGCAGCTGACGAATAGAAAAAAGTGGATCTTCAGTCGAAAAAAGACCGCACTTGTAAGTTCGTTCGTTCAAGTGAATGGCATATATTTTAGGGAATTTGAAACCTGGAGCTAGTCGAGTCCAGTTAGGTGTAATTGTGCTTCATGGTGCGGAAGAAACTGCTGTAAGAAGGTTAAGGCTAAGGTTAGCCTGCCCAGTTATTAGCCAGCAGCCGTGGCTAGCCAGCCGAGCGCTTCCAGTTGTCAACACGGGGCCCAGACTATTAGCGGAAAGTGGTTTATGTTACCGTCTTCTACCCGGTTTTAAGAGCTAAAATGTGGAATGTGGAAATCAATGTTGCCGCAATAATTAATTTAAAGTGAGCTTGCCTCGGCGTTTGCCCGCGTTAGCTGGAAGAAAGTAAACATTAGAAAGCTGCTATTGGGTGACTCACTGCGAAGACAAGTTTGAGAGTTAATTATAAATCGCTAAGCCCCCAAAAAATAGGTTTTCAACAGGGAGAAATGTTTCGGTTATGTCGTAACTTTAGCTTCTAATATTAGTAATAACTACGTACCTAGATACCATCAACAGGGATAATAAAAAGCATAATTCTGCATACGATCAAGGTGAAATATTTATTTTAATTCATAAGGTTGCATTTAGAAGCAGGACTATTGCTGGTTTCTTGTTCCCTGCGGACACTTTGGTTGCATTTCACCGAAACGGTGAAAAGTTGAGGGAATGTCCTGAGAGTTGAGCCGAGTGATGTGGGCTGTCCCAGCACACCCCCACATGCCTGGCTATGGAGCTCATGAAACCCCCCCCACAGTCCGCTTCAGGCTTCCTGTCTCATCAGTGGCAGCCGATTACTGGAAAAACCACACCGCTGGAGCCGCAACAAGGCCCACCTTCTTTTTACCTCTTATAATGGCGGTTTTCTGTGGGACAGTTTGATTTCATTTGACCGACAGTGGAAAGAAAGAGTCTCCACACCCCTGTTTAAATGCCACGCCTCTGTGGTGCAAAAAAAAAAAAAAAAAAAAAATCAAATGAAACCGAGATTAAAGATTTCAGAGCTATTGTGTCTATAAATTGAAATCTCTTCTTGTGGGAGTTCAAAACTAAAATAAAAGGGATGTACATTGTTAAAATACTGCTTTTGAACTTTTTGATCTTAATAGAGCATCCAGGCGTTTTGGGTCGGCACGGCTTAGCTTGTCAATATTTGCCCACTCACAGACATTTCATGTGATCACATTAAGTTCCTTTTTCCGGCTTTCCAGCAGAACCTGACTGGTATTTGGAACCATTCAAACCCAAAGCAACATGCTGCCACCACCATGCTTCAGTGTGGGGAAGCTGTTTGGGGCTATGACATTCAACATTGGTTTCATCAGGCTAAAAACACATTTCCCCACAGGCCTTTAGCAGACTTAGATTTAGCTCCAGCATCCTTGTTTTTTTTTTTCCTTTAAAAAAAAAAAAGCCTTAGTCCAGAGAAATGAAGAGCAGATTATTGTCGCTCCCAGAACAGCCACTACTTGCCATACATACATTCCTGCAGCTCAAATGCGATCTTGCCGGTATTCCTCACACTTTTCTTCTTGTCTTTTGATGAATTTTGGAAAGAAATGTCACTTTCTTGCTAATGTTACTTTTGCGGCATATTTTTCCCCCCCACTTGACGAGAACTGTGCTCGCTGTGGTGTATGGCAAACCAAAAATCCTCGGAAAGTTTTTTGTTGTTACCGTTTGACAATGCGATCCATGCTCTGCGCTGTAAGATGTGATGTGGGAGATGTCAGAAAAGGCCTGCTAGAGCAGGGGACGCGTCGCTGGGGTAGATCAGATCCACGTTAGATGGTACCACTGGCGTGTACTCACTCCCGCATATGAGCTGAAATGTAGGGGTTATTCTTACTACGTCCCTGGGTAAAGTAGGATGTCCAAACCTATGTAACAGCGTTATTTTTTCATAGTTTATTATTTTTTGCCCTATGAACATGCAGTTACGATGTTATTACCTAATTATATTAATAAAAAAAATTGCTCTGAAAGGGTTCCTGGCTGGTAAAAAGGTAGCAGGTGATGTATGGGGTTCTTTTTAAAACTATCTGGCGGGAAATTGCATCCAGCCTTTCCTGACGTTACAATGACCCCATTACTCTCCGCAAGCTTCAGCATCTTGGCCACTAAAATGTAAATCAGCTGTAGACGTCAAGGGCAGCAAAAACTCCTTTCAACTGATCAAGTATCGTTTTGGCCTTTGGCCTGCAAAGCTTGAATGCATGGCACTTAAAATATAGTAGTCTTGTGAATGCCTGCGCAAATTCTCAATTATCCGGGGCATCGCAACAGCTTAAATCACAGGCAACCAGAGCGGTTGGCTCCGATTTAAGCTGTTTGCTTGCCGTCTGAATCTTGTGTCTTAGCAAAACTTTACAATTAGCACACCTTGAAACTGGGATGACGAACGTGATTGGATATTTGTGCAGATTCTCAATCATCCGAGTCATGGCGACCACAACAGGCTCGCACCTTGGTAGTGCGGTTGCCTTCGATTTCAGCCCGTTCTAGTGATTGGATTTGTTGTGCATCTCTTGATTTTAACCTGCTGTGTGTTTTAGCTTTTCGCCGTCAGACGAACTGGGTGAGCGTCCCGCACCCCGTTTCTCTTCCATCAGCATCCTCATTGCTCATCCGTCAACATGGGGAAGACTCCTGTAAAAGGCAAGAAGTAGTCCTGTTTTTTTTTTTTTCTTTGTTTGATGCAAACCGTGTTACCGGACCAGATTTCAGCTTTGAAGGTCTCTTTTGGTCGTGTTGGGTGCTGATGGTTGCTGCAAAACGTGCAGTTTCGTGTCAAAATGACTGTTTTGGTTCAGAGCTAAATGTTGTTTTCTGTGAACCAATAAACCATTACTAGCCAAAGTGCTTGAATACGGTTTTTCTTACAATGTTGCACTCATCTTAGTTTTTTTAAACATATTTTATTAACAAAATAATTTAATGAAAAAATTCTTCATGCTAAGGCTCATATTTTGCTGATCAAGTAAACGTACAAACAGTTTTTACATTCCAATTTTTTTTATTCCTTAAATAATAATGTTTAATTATTTCCATCCAAGGAAATTTATGTTTTATGCATTATATTTTCACTTTTTACACTCAGATAAACCCAAAATGTCTTTTCCCCCCCCCACTTTTTTATGTTTAGATCAGAAAGATGGCAAAAAGGAGAAGCTGGGGAAGCCACTTTCCCTGCCAGGTACAACCCCTGCAGCAACTAAAGGTGAATGTTTCTGTTTTTATATTTTGATCTGGAGATTTTATCTCTCTCTGTCTTATTTCCACACTGTTTTTATTCATGTTAAGGAGTTTATTTTGTCATTAGTCTGTAAAAGAGTTCTTTTAGATGTGATTTGGTAAGAAATTGCAGTTTCAATAGAAATTTGATCTGATCTGTTTACTTGCATCTGTTTGATGTGCAGCTTACTGTGAGGCGGTTTTCTATGATCATGCTCTAAAAATTTGTTGAAGATACAAACCATGAGCAAAAACAGAATAACTCGGTCATTAAATTAGCAAATACAGCGTACAGCATGAGATTGCACAGATTTGTTTTTTTTTCTTTCATGGGATAAGAACATGGAAAGCAACTAAGCTTATACTTTTAAAATTCACTGTCAAAGCAGAGAGTGATATCGAACCATTCTGCTTAAGGCCATAAACTGGAATATTTCTTTAGCTATAAATGTTGTTTCAGCTGTTCTTACTGTCAGTACTTTGGCTTTTTCATCTAGATGCTTTCAGCTGGGAGGAATACCTGAAAGAGACATCCTCCACACCAGCACCAGGAAGCTGTTTTCGCCAGGTAAGCTTTATTGAAGCTGAAATTAGAGATGGTCAGGAAAATACTCATGACTGCAGTACAATATATTAGTATTTATTTTTCAAAGGATTTTGTCATACACTTTGATCCCATTTTGGCAGCGGACTCTCAGTAAATATAGCGTATTATGACTATTAATCTGACCAAAACATGAAGGGGTGAAATGAGCAGCGCCCCCATGTGATCCAGAGTGAGACGAGATGTTTTATGTGTTGGAAAGATTTCCATTTGTTTCTTTATGTTTTCACATCTCTACAAATATTGAGCCTTACGTCTGCAATTGACTTTAAAGGTTATAAAGAGCATGAAATGTAATATGAATTTTAGTTCCTAAAAGTCCTGGATATGTCCAGGTTTTCCATCACAGGTCTTACAGGGATCTACGATTAGTTGTAACAATGGATTTGTTTGAGAAATGTCTATTTTAGATGCAAAAACAACATTGTAAAAATATACTGTAAGCTGATAAGTTTTTCCAAATTTTAATAAAATATTGTTACATGGCCGTCACCATGTTGTTTACGCTGCAATGCATTCTGGGTAAATGACGTATACTAGGTCCTGGTGCTAGCTCTGTCCTGCCAAAACAGCAATGAGCAAAGCTTAACCTTTTCAGTTTGAACCGGAGCGTATTGAAATTGATAACAAAGTAATAATAATAATAATAATAAATAACATGTACTGATCGTAGGACTGTATGATCCAGCAAGTAGTGCTCTGTGTCCGGTGTCGCTCCAATAACACCTGGGTAAGATCTGATTGGTCCGGTCTTCGGTCTGTTAACATCTGTTTATGGACCGGTCCATGATTTTACGTTCGCCTCCAGTAGCTTCGTTAGTTAAAAGGCTTCCGGTGTCGCCTGTCTCTGATGTTTCTCTGTGTCTTTCGCTCACAAAGCAGCGGCTTTAGCAGCTTTATGGATTAGAATAGCCAGCATGGCAGCTGGTTTTAGCTTGGGAGGGTAACGGCTTCCTGTCCTCAGTTTTGTTGTAAAAATGACTCAAAGTCTTCAGGAGAGAAGCACTGAGAGCACAAATGTGTCCTTCTGAAGTTTCTTCTTCCAACGGCGCTGTTTTTTTTTTCGTGAGGGAAGCGATGAAGACTCTCTTCACTTTTTTACAGTTTTTTTGTTTTGAAATGACAGCCAACAGCGACACCGTGTGGCATTGTCTGAATTCACACCAAACACAATATGATAAAAAAAACAACCTGGGTAATGTTAACCTTCCTGTGTTAATAACTCTACCCAGCATGCATTGCTCAGGTGAAAACATGGCAACCTCCATGGGTGAAAAATATAACAAAGAATATACAAATTTTAAAGTAATTATGAGTTTTTACATATCACAACCAGCAATTTCTTTGTAAAGTAAATAGGAAAATTATAACACATTTTCGGCGAACATGTTCAACTAGTCATGGATCCCTTTAAAGCTAGAGTCGGCAATTTTTCCGGAAGTTTGTCCAAGTCCATTTTTGAATAGCTGCACATGTGCAAAACCGTCTTACCTGCTCTTCTGCTCTTCAGGAGGATCGCATGAAATAATCTCCCAAATCCACTCTGGCCTTATTTCTTTCTACTGAGGCCTTTTTCTTCTTCTGATAAACATGAAGGTGGTTCGCTTCCTGCAACTCTCAGCCATGTTCAAACGGTCAGAGCAGCAGAGCTACAATGAAGGGCTAACACCAAAGCTAACCGCTAAGCTAGAAGTGCTCATGTGCAGCCAGCAAGCGGAGACGAACAGGGAACGAGCACGGACACTGGTGTTATGTGAGCGCATCAGAATGATCAATAGATAAGATGATACCCTGGAACCTGAGGGACAGGGGGTGGTGAGGGCAGGACCAAACCTTTGACCAACCCTTCAGTGCTAATGGCAGGGATTTATCAGAGATTTTACAGGCCTGCAGGTCCCACTGAGATCAACATTTTTAACCTCCCCTTTCCTGAATACAAATTGTATTGATTACTGTCATGATGGGAGGATCATTTCACCAACTATAGCTTTAATTTATTCTTTGCTCTTTCCATTGACCCCTTTATTCTTTCATCAAATTTTCCAAAAAAAATTAAAATTGAGAAATACGCTGGGAACAATCGTGCATTTTGTGTGTTGCACTTCTGCTTAATGAACCTGGCTTCTACGACTCTGTGACAACACTATAAAGCTCATGACACCAGGCTACGGAAAGCACTGTGGGAAGGAATTTATAGCCCAACAATCATCCTGCTGCAAGAACCAGCCAATAAAAATCTGCTCCTCCTGGGGGGGTTTCTCACCTGTAAACGGCACCAGAGATGTCAGGGACATTTTATAATAACCGTGCGTCAGTAGTTGTATCAGCCAGAGGGACGTTTTGCTTGCACAGCAGTGGATTTAAAGTGATGTTCTATGTTCTAGCCAAAGTTTAGTGTAAGGAAATGGGCTCATATGGCTCTGATAAATTGTATTTACAAGCAGACGGTCATTTGGAATTATTATAGTTTGATTAGGGGTTTTAAACAGCTGGCTCAAATAGATCTTAACAACACACAGAATTAAATTACACATGAGGTTTTAACATTTCAGTGACAAATTTATCTCCTTAATTCATGAAAAAAAAATCACGCATACACCAGGGCTTTAATACATTGGGTTTGAAATTGTTTATTTGCAGGTATGACTTGCTAGTAGGAAGGGACTAAATGGTGTTGCTTAGTTATGACATTGGTATGAATTGGCAGAGGTGAATTGACCCACAGCACCTCACAAAACTGGCTTATTGTTGTTGTTTTTTAAAAAGAAAACTATTTAAGGACATTAAAATCAAACCTATTTTTACTCTGTCCACTACCAGCTCCACCAGGAGAGTGTAAGCAGAGGTCCCACAGGGCCCAGAAATGTCTGAAATAGTGAGAAATGTTATTAGATCATTTTCCAGGTCTTGATAAGTATGGAGAGAGGGACACTGAGGATGGGTAAATGTTTATTATCAAGATCATTTCTCATTACCAATTTTCTAGCGGGGGAATAATCTGATAAAGTTTGTAATTAATAATCTCTATGTAAACAACCACATTCATTATCTTTGAATTGCCATTATTAGACTTTGATTTTAACATCCATCCATTTAGGTTTTTAACTGGCTGAATGATCGCACACATTAAAAAATAAAAACCAGCTATTTCCACAACATTACTCATACTTGTAAAAATTTATGTAAAACGGTCCCGTGGTCCATAAACTTAAAAGGCTAAACTACACAAGGTTCTATTTTGGGACTACTTTTTTTTATTTTTTTACAAACTAAATAAAGGTGCATAAGCCCACAAAGTGCGCTTTAAATAATTTGCATTTATTTTAGGATCTTTCAAGTTGGTCTCAGTTGGTCCAGATGCCACTAAAGCAGTGAGACGTTCCCGTTCCTCTCAGTGCCAGTCTTCTGTTCTCTCAGGAACCTACAGATAAATGTAAATGTAAATTCACTCCACTGGTTGGTTATCTTTTAAAAGGATAATAAATGGTTCATGCATTGTTGTTAAAAGGCACTTCTATCGACGATTGTTGAACAAAGAAAGCCTTGCTGACTTTTCTTACTTGTTTTAGATGCTTTTTTTAATCAGTATTCCCAGAAATCAATGTAAATACTCAGATTTCAGAACAATTTGTGGCTCACCTCTAAAATCAAACTTTGGTGTGGTTTTGTGACTTTTGCTGTGGGTTCGACAACAAACTACTAAGAGTCTGAGCGGCGCTGTCAATAATACTTAGGACTTTGGGTTTAGTTAAAAAAAATCGATTTTACAATTCTGAAAAAATTATTATGTTAATTCCTTAAGATCCATTTATATAACCATTGATCGGTTTAAAAAAAGTTTCCATGGTGAACTTAAAAGTGTGAACCGGCATTTCCGATGAATTTTTAATGTCATATTTTTCAATAATGCACCAGTTTAGTGTCCAGATTTAGCGTCCGTTTGGGATTTAAGTATTTTTGAAATTAATAGAAAAAGCAGCTGTAGATTTCTCTGGCGTCCTCTGTTCTCTACCCTGGAACTGTTTTAGTATTCTGCCTCACAGCATGTTCGTGTCAGCAATTCTCTCAACATTCAGGGAGAAAGTTTGGTCCTTACAGCCGCCATTAACTACCATTACTTTATTAATTTGCTGTTGAATGTTAAAATAATACTAGTATCAATATGTTGCATAACTACACAGTCTTGTTTTTCAGGTAACGGCTAAAAGAACGTTTTTAATACCAGCAAACTTGTTTGAGATCGGATTCGATTTTAAATCTTGTGAATCTGAATCGAATCTATTCTTGAAATTTGAATCAAAGCCCAGATCTAGTTGAATTGTTTACCTGCTCATTTTCCTGTGACCAGGGATTTTTTTTAACATTTTATTCCATATTGAAGGCTTCTTGAATGAGGAACTTAAGTCTCCTGAGGTAAATATAGATGTGGGTCCTTAAAAGTGGAGCCATCATCCATAGTCATGACTGCCATCATAGTGTTAACCTGCACAAGCTTTGCTCCTTCTGTCTGAGGGACAAGCAGCCTCAACCTAAAACACCTGCGCATGTTTCCATGTATCTGCAGGCTAGAGTCCCCCCCTCCAACGACTTCAAGGTGGGCATGAAGCTTGAGGCTCACGACCCTCGCAACTCCACCTCAGTTTGTATCGCCACGGTGATGGGTTTAACTGGGGTTCGCCTCCGCCTCCGTCTGGACGGGAGCGACAACAGCAACGACTTCTGGAGGCTGGTGGACTCCTCCGACATCCAGCCGATAGGCACCTGTGAGAAGAACGGAGACATGCTGCAGCCCCCGCTGGGTAAGACTGGCAGAGCGACGCCCCCCCCCGCCGCATTCCTGCCGCCTCTCACCCGGAAGTTCATCCAAGTTGCTCTTCTCTCCTGCAGGGTTTCGTATGAATGCCTCCTCTTGGCCCATGTTCCTGTTGAGAACCTTGAATGGAGCAGAGATGGCGCCAGTAACAGCCTTCAAAAAGGTTTGTAGTGTCTTCGAAACACGCTAGAAATCTGTGAAATCAGAGCGGGATGCCCACATGTCGGTGTCGTTTGATCTTTAGGAGCCTCCAAGACCCTCTCAAAATAATTTCAAGCCAGGCATGAAGCTAGAGGCGGTGGACAAGAAGAACCCGTACCTCATCTGCCCCGCCACCATTGGAGAAGTGAGGGGCGACGAGGTGTTCATCATGTTCGACGGCTGGAGGGGCGCCTTTGATTACTGGTGCAAGTACGACTCCAGGGACATCTTCCCTGTGGGCTGGTGCTCTCTGACCAAGCACAGCCTCCAGCCTCCAGGCAACAGTGGTGAGTGTTCGACTCTAGGGGGCAGCAGATATCTGCACCACAGCTACTCAAAGTTCCCCAACGCTCCTGGAAAGGATTTGGGATTTTCTCTGACCATTTTTTTAAGTCTGGAGAAGTATGGGGGGAAAAAGAAGTTTGTTTGGCTCTTTTTTTCTGCCATTTTATACATTTTAATAATTAAATGCAGTCGTTTTTATATTGATTTACATTTAAATGACACCCTATAGCTTTGTTTTGACACATTAAACCTTGATTAACAGCTTTCCCATGATATGTTAATTTTCTACTTTTTTACTGGGTGCTCATTCAAACCTAAAAAAAGGCAGTTTCACAACCTTTAGGAACTTTCTTGAACCTCAGCTTCAAGTTGAACTGGACTTATTCTTAGACTGGGTCAGACTGCTACCAAAACCTGATATATGATGTTGTCTGTATGTAGCTTTTTTATGCAGAGGTGTTGTTTTTTGCAGTCTCACACTGTGTCCTGTTGAGAGACAGTGTGAGATACGCATATTTTTTCCTTCTTTTTCCTAATGTATTCTTTTTCTTATCTGCGAAAGGCAGCGCCTTTGGGGCTGCAGCCTCAGGCACCTGTCTACCCATGTTTTGTCTTTTCTTGGATGGGCTCTACTTAAATGTAATTTCCTCCATAGGGAACAAATAAAGCATTCCAGTGAACTGAATTCAATATAAAAATCAAACAAAATAAAAAACACTAAAGTTCACAAAATATCACAAAAATCCTATTACTTACTAAGCTAATACAAGAATAAGCTAATACAGAATTTAAAAACAAATCTGGCCCAAATTATTCCAGATGCCAGCAAAATGGCAGTACGACACACGCTCCGTCAATTACGATCCAATATCAGCACTACAGAACCTACAGATAGTTTGTATTGAGAATATGATATTATTTATTCAGTAACGATTAGAATCTGTTGCAGGTCCAGGCTGGGCGCACAGAAGACAAACAAACTCGCATAATTCTGCTTTGTTCACTATTTTCTGTTGTTCAGCAAAGGCGGAAATTCTTCTATGTTTTTTTTTTTTTCAGGAAAATTTGATAACTGCGCATGTCAGAGTTGTTCTATTCTGAATAAAGCCAGGTGCATGTACACACACATTATGATCGGATTACATACATGACTGTGTGTCCATATTATTTTTTGTTTTTTAATCTGAATACATTTTAGTCCGATCGTGAAACGTTGTGCATGTAAACATAGCTACTGTCTTCTCAGTACTCAGCTATTCTCTTCTAGTGAATGGTGGAAAAAAAGGCAGAGCTTACTTTTTTTTTTTTTTACTTTTTTTGTCCATCTATCCTGTCTGGAGTGTCCAAACAAACAGTATGGTGGGTCTGCTTCCTTTTGTCGGAGCAGATTGGCTCAACAGAGTCCAACCAACAGATTGGACCAGTCGTTATGTTGTGTATTTTCGTCCATTATCTGTGAGTGCTGGATGGGTTTCCTTTTGTATAAATAACTAGTAACCGGCTCCGTTTTTAAATACCAACACTTGCTAAGTTGTAGAGGTCCAGATTCCAGCGTGGATCTCTTGACAGGCGGAGGAAACGTTCACCAAGGCGCGTCATTGAGCCCTGAGCCCAGAGAGCCGACGTGCAGAGACGAGGCACAGTGGTGCTGTCAGTGTGTCAGTGTGTGTGTCTGGGTGGGATGGAGCAGGAGGAGAACGTACGCTGTTCACATCTCACCTGTTTACATTACAGCAGGCCTGTCCTGTGTCTGTTCCACCTCAGACTGAGAGAACAGCACTCTCCCCTTCAGACACTCCCACACACACAACCCTCGTACAAAAACCAGATTTTAGACAAACACGCACTCTGATGGTTCATTGTTGAGTACACGTTATACCGAAAGCACCGCGTAGATTATTTTACCACAAAAATGTACAAATCCCTTATAGATAACCTGATTATGTCAAACACTTATGGCTCTGTAGACTGCAAATGGTCTAGATGTTTGGAGACGGGCATGTAGGGTAAGGCAGGAATTATTCAGGTTCCAGAGAACTTTACTAAACCTTTTTTATGTTGATATTTTATCTGAATTATTTACTCAATGCTCAGTAATTGGTGGAAAGGTCTCTATTGGCATTAATGCAATCAAACCCTTCAATCTGCAACCTCTTGCATGTTTCCACAGATGTCTGGAAGATTTATCTTGGGTGTTGAGCTGCCAGTCTATGGCTGCGTTCACACTGCAGGTCTTGATGCTCAATTCAGATGTTCTGCTGAAAAGTTTTTCCCCGGCTGCTGCTGCTGCAGAGACGTCTGTGGGCGTGTAGTTGGAGCCAGGATGAAATGCAACATGACGCTTTGAAAACTATTGGATGGAGATCCGCTGTAGTACCACATATGAAGGTGGCATGAATGGATGTTTTAGGGAGGGTAAAACTATTGGAATTGGGCCGTTCATCCTGCCATGAAAAAGATGGATATGGGTCACATTTGCCTGCTGTGTGAACGTAGCATTTGAGTTCGGAGGGCCTCCTTACTGCAAAAACGGAACTAAAAATAAGTTAAATTTTCTTAAAATGAGTGTATCTGTCCTTGATTTGAGCAGGTAAATAAGATGATCTGCCAATAGAATAAGATTTTTGCACTTAAAATATGAACAATTCATCTCTATGATCTTATTTCAAGTGCAGGATGTCTAATTATCTTAATTTAGGGGTCAAAATACTCATTTCTCATACAAAACGTCATTATCACGTTGTTTTAGTAAAAAAAAAGATTGTTTCAAAATGTATTCTGCCAGAATAAACAGCTTTGGGCTCAGCTGTAAAAAAAAGTCTCAAATCCAGTGTTAATAAGGGCTAATAGAACAATATGAACCGTTGGTCGTCTGCTGTTGTTAACAACTCGTTCCTCATCATGCTCAAGTAAAGCTTTGGGTTTAAACAATAATACACGTCCAAGCTGTTTCCAAAATTTGTTCCGATTCATAGAAAAAAGTCTGAACATTGAGGAAGTTGTAGGTTTGAGTACAGAAGCTGATCTGTGAGGTTCCTTCAACGATGAACTGTCCACATGTAAAAACTCAGAGATTTATATAACCCACCAAAGCAAAATAAAGTCTCAGCAAATTGTAATTGGACAAAAGTACATCTGATTTCCTCTCTTCCATACATACCCAGTATATCAGTCTTCACTTTTGTTTAAATGTTTAATAACTGGATTGTTTCTTCTGACCAAAAGAGGGACCTAAAATGAATGTAGCCTCGGTTCTCTGTTTCAGTGACTCTTCCAAAGAACCTGCAGATTTTCCCGTCGTCGCCCTCTAAGCCCAGCCGGCGCTCCATGCAGTCACCCTACAGACTCCCTAACCCTCTGCCCGCCCTGCCTGTGAGGAAGGGCGTGAGGGGCCGCCGGCCCAAGAGCGAGACCCTCGCTCTGCTCAAAGCCGTGGCGGCGGCGGCGGGTTCCCACAACGGAGCCGTCCCCGATGACACTCAGCTGGTGCCCCGGGTTCACAAGAAAAGAGGACCCAAACCCGGAAGTAAGGTGAGGCTCGGCTGAGCGATCCCCGGCTCGCAACGCCTCATCTGATTGGATGTTGCCTCTACAGCCCCCCCCCATTTATCAGCCCGCTGATGTTTTACTATTTTCCTTTTTCTTTTTTTTTGTTGTAGAGAAAGTCCAAGATTCTGCAAAGCCCCACACAGCTGCCAAGCTTCCAGGTTCCACAAGAAAATCCTCCCAGCCTCAACTCGGTGGTCTCAACAGGTACAGATTGCTGTGCTTTCGCCTCCCAGTCAGCTGCTTCCATCTGCAGACTCCACTCTGCCGGCCGATGTCTTCAATGTGCCTCTCTGTGCTTGCGTTGTGCCTCAGTGTGCGTGTACGTGAATAAGCATGGGAACTGTGGCCCCCACTTGGACAGGAAGCAGATGCAGCACTTTCCAGACCACTTTGGCCCCGGGCCAGTGAACGCCGTGCTCCAACAAGTGGTCCAGTCATGTATAGACTGCGCTTACCAGCCAAAAGTCCTCCTCGGTGCCCTGCAGACCGACTCAGGGGGAGGCGAAGCCGTCAAAGGTAAAACCCCAGATATATGGCAACGCAGTAAAGAGGTTAGCAGATTTTATGGCCTTAACATAAAACTGTCATTTGTCTTGGAAGTGAGAACAGACGGCGGCGTCCTTGTGATCAAACTACCGTCTGCCTCCAGTGCTTCCTTCGTCTTACGCTTCCTGGAGAGCATGTGCCGTCACCTTCAGTGCGACAACCTGTTCAGCAGCCAGCCGTTCAGCCACTACACCGCCTACGGCAGGAACAAGTCTGGTAAACCATGCGTCCGCTTGCTGGTGGAACCAGGGCCGAGCTGCCGAGTCCTCTAGTAATCCACCGCTCTGCCGATTAGTCCGCCCATTCATTCAGTTACCGCTTTAAAAAATGCTGCATTCTGCAGATTTTTCATTTGACTACTTAAGCGTATGTTATGACTAATAGAAATACATGAAAGAGAAAATGCAAGTAAATAAATAATTCGGTTCCTCTTTTTAAATCAATAATTTACTGTTTAAAGTAAATTTAAACATGGCATGTCTTTAGTATATAATTGAAGATTTGGATCTGCAGCTAAAAACCAAAGTTCTGATATAGAAGTGTCAAAAAAGTGTTTCTTGCGTGTTGCAGTCTGGATTTTCAGAGATTTTAACCTTTTGGAGCGCACTAAAGTGCCAGGCTACACATTTGCTTTTATTTCAGCGCAAAGACAGACAAGCTTTAAAAAAGGATTATACATTGCCCATCAAAAAGGTAAACAGCTCATTTAATTTCAGGCATATTAAACAACTCTCCATTACTAAGGGGGTGGACCAGTTTCTGTTCAGTTTGCATGTCATCTAAGCCATTACAAGGCATTTGGTGGGCAATACTATAAAGCCTGCAACTCCACACTAATCCAGACATTTTGAATCGAGAAAGCTTTCTGGACGGGAAGCGAAACGTCTTCAAACTTTGGAAAAGAGTTGTTATCGTGTGCGATAGACCGTCAAAACAATTCCCCGTGGTAATAATTTGTCATCTCGCGATAAAAACGATACATTTCCACCGCTGTCAGCCTGCTGTGAGCGACACACCTTCAGTCCAGCACACGTGTGAACAAACACTGCTCCCAACTCAGCGACTTTTGCACGGGATTAGTTTTACCTAGGGACCACATGTGATTTTTAATAATTACATAGATTCTCTGTGTTTTTAATCCTGTGCGAATGCGCCACGTGAGTAATTTGTAAAAATTCCCCTACAGATTACCTGCTATGTTTTGCTGATCTCAGAGGTCCAGTGGTAATACTAATCCAATGAGAATAGGCATCTCTGTGATTTGGACAGAAATGGGCGGGATCCGATACGTGAATAGGCAGTTTTTATTTTTGTTTCCTGGGTGCATTTTTATTTGTGTTTAGTAAAGAATGGAGGCTGCATTGGCGTGTTTAGAAAAGCCTGGGTCCCTGGCCATTAACGGGGACTCATAGGGGACTGACATTAACGGGCTCTCGCTGTGTGAGAATCTCAGGCTTCGGTTATCCCGTGCGAATGCGCCACATAAAAAGCTGAAGTAGAGGGTAACTTATTTATTACACAAGGTCCTTAGCTAATACTAACCCTGTGCCAATAAGGCTGTCGCTAGATTTAGCCAGTTTTCAGACCCTTCTATATACTTTTCTCTGTGATGTTGGAGACTTCGGTGACAACACGTAAAAGCATCGATTCCCCCCTTCAGCCTGAATCTCATGCTCAAATATGCAAATCAGGCGATGACGTCATCTAGCAATATTCATTTTTTTATCGTCCATGATAAAACCTAGAAATGATTGTGATAAATTTTTTTGTCCATATCGCCCATCCCTACGCTGAGTATTGATTTCTGTTCAGATTAAAGCGATCCCACACATTGGACACTTTCAGTGGGTTTTCTATAGTTTTCCATAGCTGATGACCACATCATTAGAGGAAGTGAGAGCCGTGCCCACAGTCATGGTGTCATCACATCAACTGAGTTGTGCGTGTTTGTCTTGTATTGTGTTCTTAAATCCGGTTTTCCGTTGTCTTTTGGCCTGCAGTGAAAGAAGAGGCGCTGGATGTTTCCGCTCTGGCCCGGGGCAGTAAACGCAGCCTCTCAGGGATCTCTCCTCCGTACGCCGCCCCTCTTTCTCCTAAACACTTACGGGCCGAGGCTCACCCATCTGAAGGTACTGCTCTTATTTCAAACGTGTTTACTCTCTATGTTGGAGCTGTCGTCCCTTCTGACAAAGACAAGAGGTACTCCATGGCACAATGCTAACTGCTCCCATTTTTGCAAATCTGTGTAAATATGAGGAGAGGCTAAACCTGCTCATCAGGCAGATGCAAGCAATTTGCCCCACTTTTTTTTGTTTCTCGTCACAGTCCAAACCGTTGAAACTCAATAAAATATTCTCGTTTTTTAAGATGGTAATAAACAGAGAACTGCCTGTCCTGACATGCTGAGGCACCAGAAAGACTAACTGCATCCTGCGTCATGCACCACTGCAGATTGTTAAAGATGATGAAATAATACCTTTCTTTAATGGAATAAAGAATAAGTAAATAAAAAACGTTGATTCAAGTTTAAAAATGTATCATATCAAGTCAGATTATGAGATGCAGTTATTCTTGCACTGATCAGATATTTTAGAACTTACATTTTTATAAAACTTAACTTGTCGCTATTGGGTTAGCATTGTAAAGTGGCTTTAGCATTAGCATCCTTTGTGCTGCTAGCATTTCTGAAGCAGCATCTACTGGGTGCATCCCTCCAGAATGTGGATCCTTTCTCTAATTCAGGGATTTCACTAAAGCTTGTCAACATCTGATCATGTTCTGTGACAGACAAAGATTTACAGCTCAACTTTTTCTGGAATGTGTTTAGCCTTCCTGTTACCTGCTGGAAATCTCACTCTCTGCCAGCATGAATCAAAGACAGACACACCTCAACATATACTAGAAAATACAGCTTCCTATAAAGGGCTTCATGTATATTTGGGATTTTTATGACTTCCTTTCTAAACACTTTACTCTTAAAATTTTTTTCCCCCTAGTCAATAGCGTCTACACAGAAGAGTGTTGTTATCATTGTGACTTGGTAGTCTTTTAATTGAATGCATACGTAGTTCCACATTTAATTTCAGGAGCAGATCTGCCTTCGCATCTAGTTTCAGGATTAGAAGTGCATGTCTCCTCTGTTCCCTGCACTTTCTTCAGCCGTTACAACCGTTACCGTCATTGACATGCGGTAACTCGTTTTCCAAGTCGTCTTTAAACGCTGTGTCAGAATCACGTTCATCTAAGCAGCCAGAGCCAGCAGAAGGCACAAGTCGAGTAATTGGGTGCCGATGTTAGCTAAACGGTGACTGATTAACACACGCCCATATATCATGTTAAGCTAGTTCACAAGAATACTAACGTTGCAGCCCTTGCTGGTCAGTTCATGCAGAGAATAAACTCAATCGTGTCATTTCTGTGCAGACCTTGTGCTCACTGTGGCTTTGCACTTATCTTTACTGCCACAATAGAAAGAGCAGAAGCAGAGAGGAGACATTTCATTTGGCACTTAATCATCAGGCTGCTTATCCTGCAGATGTTCGAGGCTCATTGCGTCGACTCTGGAGTTTGGCTGGTGAAACTTTAGGTTTTGTTTAAAGAGCTACAGCCGGTCCCCTGGCGCTGCACCGTGGCTGCTAGTGATCATGTGGTTCTTTGGTCGCTAAGGAGAGGTGAGAGAGGAGGATAAATCCATCGGTAGACCTCTGAAAAGTGTGTCCCCCCTCGCCTCTGCGATGACTGTTACGCCCTAGAAGAAATCAACACGTGGATGTGCCACACTTTTCTTCAGTTGAAAAAAAACAAAACAGAAGTAATAATTTTTGGACCAATAGAGGAGAGATCAAAAGTTAGCACACAGCTTCAGTCGCTTCAGCTAAAAACCACTAATCAGGCCTGAAATCTGGGAGTAGGGATGGACTTAGACCTGAACCTCCAAAAGCATCTAAAGACAATTACAAGGTCGGCTTTCTAAAAGTGCTGAAAGCCTGAGTTCCTTTAAATCGAGATTAAAAACACGTTTGTTTAAAATTGCCTTTGAATGTTCAAGTTAAACTGTTTTTAAATGTCTTTTTTTGTTTCTACATTCTATCCCTACTTGCTTTTATTCCTATATTTTAATCATGTAAAGCACTTTGCATTGTCTCTGTACTGAATTGTGCTATATAAATAAATTTGCCTTGCCTTGCCTTGCCTTGCCCTCGGCCGTGCAGTCTTGGCTCTGCACCCGTTTAGCGCCTGCTAATGGCTTTAGGATTGAACCCTGCTGTCTTGTAAGCGATGGTAAATGGATTGAAATGAAAACGCCTCGAACAGAGCGAGCACTTAAAACCTGCCTGCGTTTTGTTTTCAGCCGAGACCCTGCCACACGAGGAGAACGGCCTGATCAAAGAGACGCGATACATGGACTCGGCGTCTAACTCCATGACTCCTCGGCCCCAAACGGCGCGCAGTTCCTCTGAGTACCACCCCCAGGCCAGCAGCCTCTACCACCACGGCGGCGGCAGCGCGGCGGTGCGCCGACACTCGTCTAACCCGGCAGAGCTCAGCTCCACGCCGTCGCTCAGACGGGTCGAAGGTACGCAGCAAGTCTGTCTGAGACGACGGTCGCTGCTTCACACTTTACGCCTGAGCGGCATTGTTCTGCAGGAACCCTTGGTTTATTTGGTGCGTGTGCTTTGGCAGCAGCCAGCTCCACCACCGGTCCGGAACCCAATCGAGAGAGTCTGCAGCTGCCCGGTAGAAACCCCGCCTCCTGGTCCATCGAAGAGGTGATGCAGTTCGTCAGGGATGCAGACCCCACAGCGTTAGCTCCTCACGCAGAACTATTCAGAAAACATGTAAGTTAAAGAGAAACAGTCACTCTCTGGTTTGGGGGAAAGCGTCTTCCCTCCTGTAATGCCTTCCTCTCTGTTTCCGCAGGAGATCGATGGAAAGGCTTTGATGCTTCTAAGGAGCGACATGATAATGAAGTACATGGGCCTGAAACTGGGGCCGGCTCTGAAGCTCTGCCACCACATAGAGAGGCTGAAACAAGGCAAACTGTAGGAGGAGTGTGGCCAGCAGCGAGCCTCTGACCCGTGAGCAATAAGCCCAGAAAGAGCCAGACTCCTGGGCCACACAGGGGCTACATGTTACACTAGACTCCTCCTGGAGGGGACCAATCCCATGTTACTACTTCCTCCAGACTTCCAGAGCAGGGGGGGGGGGGGGGTGTGCCGTGCATAGCTGACTCATTAGCTCATACCCTCATCAGCGAACAGAAAGCTGTTCCACTCTAACAACCAACACTGACTTCTAAGGAATCCCAAAGCTGAGCGACCCCTGTAGTGTTTACATTGCATCACACACGTGCACACAAGGACAAGTTTTCTTTTTTATACGAAGCTGAGATGTTTTGATCCTGATGTCTGGATCCCCAAAGATGGAGAATGTTTTTTTTATTACTGTTGAATTTCTACCTACTAAGAACGGATTGGTATACTGAGAGAAAAAAAAGGCGTTTACGTCAAACGTTCTTCGTACTCCAGAAGAGAACCAGATGTTCTTATCTGGGCCGTTGTATAGTTATTTTAGTTTCCTACTTATCTGCCTAAAAGTGAATCTGCCTGAAGGATCCGGACAGGCGTTTTCTCAGACTCTGTCGGTGTCATTGCCAGGATCCATGTTGTTGTCTATTTTTTTAACCGAGCTTGACTGTTTTTCACGAGTATCCTGCAGAATCATGAAGTGTGTGAATTATCGTGTCTTAGCCGGTTCAGAGTTGCCTCCCGCTGGTATAGATGCTCCGATCAGGATTCAGGGGCCGATGTCCGATTTCTAGTTTTTGTAAAACTTTGATACCTTTTCCAGCGTCTCTTTCTGAGGTCCTCCTGCACCTGTGGCCTCCACGATTCAGTCTTGGATAAACGGAAGACAATGGATGGATGTCGGTGAAGATTCTCAGTTGTCCAGGTCATAATCAATCCAAAAAAGGTTAAAGAATTAAACAACTGGACTATTCTGAAGCTGAAGATGTTTCGCTTCCCAACCAAGAAGGTTTGTCAATTCAAAATGTCTGGAGTAGTGTGGATCTCTGCTCTACTCCAGATATTTTGAATTCAGAATAGAAGCCCAGTTGTTTTATTTATTTTTTTTAACCATTTTTGGACAATGGATGGATGGGGGTGGAAAAAAGGATTTTACTATTTCAAAACGAAGACAAAATGATCATAGAGCTGACGTTTTAAACTTCTTTTAGCATCTTGTATTAGTGCTTAGCTTGGTTAGCATGACTGGGTAAAGTGGCCTCTTTGTATTCTCTAGAGAGGGAAGATCCTTATCTTAATTCTGAGATGACCAAAAAGGTATTTCCAAATCCAGTTTATTCCACTAGACTAGACAGTTCAGGCTGGTTGAAGGCTGGAAAGGATAAGGTTGTCTTCACTATGGAAGCAGCACGTAAGATTGTACTTGAACTTTGCTCTCCCGTTAAGCAACACACACACGTAGTAATGTATTGAGGAGGTGCACAGCACCGCCTCCTCCTATGTGAAAGCATCCTTAAATTCCATCCATCCATTTTCTATACCTGCTGATCCCTGCATGGTGGCGGGGGCTGGTGCCTGTCTTCGGTGGTCGCTGGCTGAGAGGCGGGGTCCACCCTGGATAGGTCACCGATCCGTCGCCGGGCAACACAGAGACACACAGGATGAACAACTTGCACACACACACACACAGTCACACCTTAGAGCAATTAAGAGTAGCCAATTAACGGTTATCTTTTTGGTCTGTGGGAGATACCCACGCATGCACAGGGTGAACCCAGATGGAACCCGGGCTTTAAACCAAGGACAAGCACCAGTGCTACCAACGGTGCAGGCCATCCTTAATTATTTCCTGAGAGTCCTGCTCTCTCTCGCTGCGCCGCAGCATCTCTGTGCTTCCTCTGACTTAGTTTGAAACGGCTCACCGTCTGACTTTGCGTTGCGTCGCACCGTGCAGTGCACGGCGGAGTGTTGTTTTCAGGACAATGTAATGGTGTGTTCACTGTCTGTGGGAAAAAAAACACACTTGACCGTTGAGTCTCCAGCTAGTTTCTCACCGATCAGGGCCGAGCAAATTGAAAACCGTCGGATTCCGGTCGCCGTCATTTCCCGGAGCATCACTGTCGTCTGGTTTTCATCAAACTGAGTCACAAGATTTGGTTGATCAATTTCAATGAGCAGAATGCGTTACGAATGCAGATGAGACATTTCTAAGGGCTTCTTATGTTAAGTTGAGCTCTTTCTTTTTTTTTTTTTATCAGTTCTGTATCATGTAAAGCTTGTTGGTCTGCTGGAAACCTGAGTGTTCTACTGTCGACCATAACAATCACTGTTAGCTATGTAAACAGATCTGTACAGTTTTATGGGTTTAACCATGAATATCAGCAACAGAATGTACATTTTGTAGAAAGTTTAATATTTTAAGGAAATCATATGCATAAGATAGAAATGTGAAGCTAAAAAAGGTGAAGGGGTGAGTATTTAAGTGGTTTCCAGTCTTTTTTTTTTTCCTTTATGACTTAACACAGTGCTTTTAGTTCACTTTCTTCCACTTCTAGATCCTGCCTTGCTTTACCTATGGCATTTCTCAGGTTCATGTGGTCTTACCTAGTAGAAGCTTTTGTAGCAAAATGTTTATAATATACCTATAAAAAGGTTTTGTCCCGTTACCCATGCAGCCCTCCCCCACCTTAAGACTTGTGCCATATTATGTTCAACAAAGGATGGGAGTGCTGTCGATTTCCATCTCGCATCTTACTTGCAAGTACTTGAAAGCTGTTTTGCAAAACATCACCTGTCTATTATGTCACTGCAGATAAAGGACATTTCTGATGTTGTGTGTTTTATTTTTTCCTTTTCCATAAAGATACGACAAACAAGAAAGTCCGTGTGCATTTACTGTCTCCTTAGGATTGTTTTGTTTGGTTTTTTACTAATGAGGGGAATTAAGCAAAGACTTGCATTTACTGTTTGTGTCACAAGTTTACTTTTACACTCATCTCAATGCGGATGTGTTATTGATCTGGGCTTGTTATGATTTACCGCATTTTTCGGACTATAAGGCACACTAAAAATCCTTACATTTTCTCAAAAATTGATGGTATGCCTTATATATGATTACCGTTGTGCTTACTGACCGATTTTATGTGGTACAATGCGCTTAAAAATCTGTTAAAATGTGTAAGTACGACTTTGGTTAGCAATGAAGCCGCTCCGCTCAAAGGGCATTCGGATGTCCACTCCGCGCCCGGAGTACATGCTATCAACAACAAACCTAGTAAGTTAAATCAAAATAAAAGTTACGTTTATTTTGGCACCTAAATTCATGGTGCGCCCTATAGTCTGGAAAATACGGTAATGTTAGCCATCAGTTTTAATGTGTTTGGGATCATCTTCCTGTTGGAATACTGAATTATGTCCAGGTTTTAACTTTTGCAGCTGTTAATTGAAGAGATTGAATCTGGGTTGAGGTGAATTTGAAGAATTATTTCAGTGCATCAATATGAGTGGCTGCAAAACAGGCCACAGCGTTGGCTTGTCTGTGTGTACAGCAGCGGGTTTCTGTTAAGCCTGGAGCTGCTGTTGTGGAGCAGCTTTGGTTTGTGGGACAGCACTCTTGTCAGTCCATGGTGACTTTAAACTACACTGTGGACATCGGGCACCGATGCTCTGGATCTGCCGGCTGTGCCTTTGGCTCAGATGAGAGAACCTTTGAAAAAAATTTTGTTTTCCAATAGGACAATGATCCCAGCTACGCATCAAAAGTGGTTTTGGAATGAGTAAAACAGGCCTAAATTAAGCTTATGTAGCAACCTTGACCTCACCCCTATTGAGAAATTATGAACTATGCTTTAAAAGGTTTGTGGTGGGAAACCAACCAATTTATCCGAGCTCTACCAGTTCTGAGAGGAAGAGAGGTCAAACGTTCACCCATCTACAAAAAGCATGTGAGGTAGAACCTCTAATGTGACTTTTACCCGAACACTGGTGGAGCTGTATGTATATATTTGAGCTTGTGTCGATTAGAGAAAATCCTACTTATATTGAAATGAGTGCACCAAATTCCAGTTTTCAGTATGGGACCACCCTGAAACAGTGGTCCCATCGTCTGGAGTTCAAATGCACCAGTGAAAGCCCCTAATGAATAAAGCATTCCTGATGACGAGGCGTGTTTGCAAACCTCTGACCGGTGCTGTAGAAAATACTAGCATGAGAACCGGAGATGGGGCCAGAAGTCTGCACTGTAAATGATACATGGACCAAAAAAGTTCCCCGTTTATCAAAGTACGTCGTCCACCATTAAGCTAAATGTAAATACTTGTTCAAAGATGAAGTCATGTGTAGCATTAGCAGAAGTAAGCTGGTTTTATTAGGTCCACCATTTCATCCTAAAAACGTCATTAAAGTAGACGAGGGGACAAACATGAAGGGAACAAATCAGTGACGCTACGGAATGAGAATTGATCACTTATTTTGACACAAGGACTGAAAGTTTCCTGGCTGTTGTTGCATCACGGTCAGCTCCACCAGGCTGAGGAACACACATGCCGCCTAATTTTGGAGTCTGGAACGTTGCAAGAAGCTCTGCCTGGAGGATGTTTTGAATCATGGCTGAGGCTGCATCAGAATGCTTCCCTGTCGGACTCATGGCAGCTCCCCCCGGACAAGGGTCTTCCAAATGTCCCGCTAAAAATCATAAGGAGAATTTATTGAGGAAATTGACTTTGCAGAGTTCCTCCACTGCCCTTCCTCGTGCTTCCCGCAGCATGTGACCGCGGCCTTAATGGTTGGTTTTGGACACAGGTGGCTTCTGCTGCCACAGTTGATCAAGCTCTACACCGGTGGCAACATGATTCTGTAGCACAAAAATGTAATTCTTTTTTTAAATCAAAAACAAACTCTTTTTAGTAATGTCTTCACCCGCACTAACAACGCAACATTTCATTAAATTGCAACAATAGTCTGACTTTTACAGAAAGAGCTGCATTAGATCCAAAACATAAGCTGGTCTTAAATGTCTGCCTTATCAAAAGAAATGGTGCCGGGTCCAGTTTGTTACATTTCTTTGTCAAAGCAACGTTTCTGACTTTTCACGCCTTCTTCGGAAATGCTTAATATGAAGTGTATTGAGTGGGTGCACCTCAGTCTGCTTTTGGCTTTAAAGTTAAAATGAAAGCAAAAGGCATGGTGAATAAAGTCATCCTGCTCTCATCTAACAAGATTGAGCAGCAAACGCCAGTGGAGCTCCACCACGGTGCCAGGCAGCGAGCACAGGGCCTCCTGCAGGATGCTGGGCCCTCAGGCCCCCCATGGTGAAGTCTGTTTCTAATGGCTGGGTCACACACATTCATGCAAGCGGCCCATGAGGTAGCTTTGTGCCCTCATGGGCCGGATTCTTTATACTGTCCATCCATACATCCTGTTTTTTTTTTTAAAGCCTGACCGCAGTAGAAAAATCAGCCATGACCCTCATGTATGATTGAACTCAGGAAACCTGGGTCTGGAAAAGCGTGTTATTCTGATATGAAAAATGTGTAAACATCCTGCAGAAAGAATCAAGCCAACACACGGATCTGGACTTGAAAAAATGTTGTTCACTCCCATGTAGAAAAAAAAAGCACACATACATGACACTTAGCAAATAATTAAATACACATTTCCACATGTGATTCTTCATTATCTTAAACTGCTGTCAGGAGCTGAGAGAGGCCGGCATACAAAATGCTTTCTGCTCTCCCGCCTGGCCGTCTGGGACATAAAACATATCTGCATAAATTAAAAAAGGTGCACAAATAATAAATTAGAGGGAGATCCAGTCCGCGCAAAGTGATCAGCACAACTCGCTCTCTCGTGAAAGGAACGCAGGCGTCAGATGTTGTGGGATCACTAAACAACAAAGGTATAAATAAAAGAAAATGGAAAAACGTGGAGCTCGGAGGTATTTTCCATTTCAGTTCATCCAGACAGTCGGCATGTGGCCGCTGTTAGTTCTTGGCCCGCTGCTCGCACATTTACACAGCTCTTCAGATCATAAACGGCGCGGTGACGTTTTAGCAGAGTGGGCAGGACGGACACCCTGGGAGTTTTTTTTTTTTTTTTTTAACTATTACAAAGTGCACTCGGATCAACAACACATCCCACATTCACAGCTCTGGTCCAAACCGCCACGGGAAGAAAAAAAAAACAAACAACATTTCCACAACATGTTTGATAAGAGAGCAGGATGGAGTTGCATCAATACTAATAACATACTAATCACACACAAAACAAACACATACAGCTTTTTCTCCCCCACCGATGTAAAGGAAATCATTTCTTGACTGCGGAGGTTAAATAAATGTCAATAAGTTAACGAACAATAAGGAGTTACAGGCTTTTACATATTTGCTGGGAGGCATTTTATCAGCTTTGGCTACAGAACCTGCAAAGTCCTCAATCTCCTTGAAATGTTGCACGTTTTGTCAGGTTCCAACCACAGTGTGTCCGTTCGTTTCATCTAGGTTTTTATGTGAGGCTAACACAGAGCAACACATAGCTGTGGAATACGAGATACTTGTTATGCCTTTGTCTCTTTGCCTTACGAATACATATCTAGAAAGCGTTTGTTACAAATCGAAACAAGCCGAGGGAAACGTCGCGGAGACCATCAAAGCATATTTACGTTCTGGAACAATAATCCCACGCTCTGGTCGTCTCTGTTCAAGACACCATCTGAGAATGGGGAGAGGGACGGTACTGCTGCAAAACCTACCAACCCAAAGAGACAGGCTGGGTACGGGTAGCAATTATCCGAGAAGCAGCAACGATGCCCCTGGTAACTCCGGAGGAGCTGCAGAGACCCACGGCTCAGGTGGGAGAATCTGTCGACGGGACTATTAGACAAACAGAAGAGGTGAAAGAAAGCTGCTGTTGAAAGGAAGCCATGAATGTCCTGCTTGCAGTGTGTCACAGGCCTTACAGGGGACACCACAGACGGCAGAGACTGGGAAGCTGTTTGGAGTTAAACGGGGAGACGAATTGAGCTGAAAACTGGTCAATCTTGGCTTTAAAAGATTTGCGGCTGCAGTAAACTAAAGACATTTGCGTGCCACATTTTTAATTCAGCAAAAATGCCAAAAATATGTCTCATTTTCAATTTAACAAAGTTTTGTGCATTTTGTTATGTTGCTCGATCCCAGTGAAATAGGCTGAAGTTTGTGGCTGCAAAGTGACAAAACGTGGTAAAAACGGAAGGGATGTAAATACATTTGCAAGACATCGAGCGACAAAAGCGGAGCCGCTGGTTTTCCCGGCGCGCCGATCGGCTCATGGAACGCTCCGCTTACATGTGAAAACTATTTCCTAAGACTTTGCTTTTGAGCAAAAATCAAAGCATTTCTTTTTTTTTTTTCCAATTGTCAGCCATTGGCAAGATTGGTTTGATGCATTTACGCAGTCTTTGCCAAGTCATCATTAGCCTGTCGTGCTGAACTCCAACCAATCAGGAAGGAGCGGTTTGCTCCAGTGAGCTTCGATGCCAGTGGGAATTTCCAGCGACATGTTCGAACAGTCTTGGTCACGTAAGCCCCCCCCACCCCACCCCAGGATACACATTTTGAGGTTTTCAGTGCACTTGTATAAAAACGTACATGTGGAAAGAAAAGTCGGATGGAGGAATGGAGGCCATGCGTCTTTCCTGAAACTCAACAGTCAGACGTGGGATTGTTTGAGTTTATGTGACATGTTACAGAATCAGCGTCTCCCATTTACTGAGACACACACAAGGAGGGAATGAAGCTGCCATACACAACACGAAGGCTCATACATCACTAAAAAACACAGCAGTTCAGAGAAAAACAAACCTTTTCTCCAGTTCATGTCTCACACTAAGCTCCGCCCCCTTTTAGAGCCACGCTCTCTGACTGGACAGCTAAATGTTTGATTCTCTGTGCAGAATGCCCACATGTGAGTGTTGTTATACTGTCTGGGGAGATGGCGGAGAGCCATGCAGCCATTAACCCCCCCACACACTCTCCCCCCTCTGGTGAGCACTCTCACTTCCTGGGCAGTAGTGCTGCGAGTCTCTGCTTCTTAATTGGAAGGAAGTGGATCTCCTGGGAGCTGACCTTCTTTAGCTTGATGGCTCTGTTTTTAGTGACCTTTTTATGCGGGTTGTTGGGGTCTTGCTCCCCATGAGACGATGACGGCATCCCGTAGAGGTGCTGCAGAGAGGCCGCCTGGCTGCCGTCCCGTTTGATGGAGAAGTTCTTGGTCGAGACTCCGGAAAGGCCTTTAATTTTCCCACAGAGGATGGCGGGAATGGCGTCTTTCACCGAGACGATGACCTTGGCCGTCTGCGATGTGCTTACTATCTCCAGGTTTCCAGCTCCGCCGAGAGAAGCCTCCTGGCCCAGGGAGCCGGGTCCAGCCACGCCGGTGTCAACCAGCCACTTGTGCTGCCGGCTGAACTCCAGCGAGGTCAGGCTGCCCAGGAGTTTGGAATCTAAACTCGGAGCGCATTCGACACCCAGAGACAACGCAGTGCTGGATGCACCTTGGCTCGACTCTAAGGCTACTTTTCGGTCTGACTGAACACACTTTTTCCTAACGCCAGGCACAGACAGGTCCAGCACGTTGTCCTGGTGAGGACTGGGGTATTCCTGTTTTGGTTCGATCGGACATGCCCTGACAGAGAGGTCCAGAACCTGCCCCTCCTCTTGAGGCAGCGAGGACAGGGGCCCGTTCTGTGGCTGGGAATGAGCCATGCACTTCCTTAAGGACAAAGAGGGAGAGGTAGTATCTCTTGGTGGCGTCTGAGTGCTTTTACTCACAGTGCAAACTGGTTTTGGCATGCTCCCTTTCGAGTCCTCACTTTGAGCAACGGGGATGGGGATGGGGAGAGGGACAGGCAGAGGCACTGGTAGGGGAATGATCACAGGGTAGGGGACTAAGAGCGTAGGAGGAGGGACTAGAGGCGCCAAAGGGGAGGTGTAGGGAGGTGTGAGAGGAGGGAGGGGAAAAAAGGCAGAACCTGGGGACTGACAGGCAGAAGACCCTGCCTGGGGAGGGAAAAGATCCTGCAGGATAGCAGCAAACGCCGGATTCTGCAGGAGGGACAGCAGGTTGGCTTCCTGCGTCTGTCCTGCTCCCTTCGGGTCGATAGCTGGAGGTAGACCAAACGTCAGAGGATTCTGACACAGGACGCTGTTCTGGAGGGGCAACGGTGCACAGCCAGCGGTCTGAGGGATGACAGAGGGATTCATGTGCTGGAGGACCTGCTGGTCCAGGACCAGGGGGAGTGAAACCGGGCTTTGGCTGGCTATCAAGTAGGGCGCTCCCCCTATTTGTCCGAGCTGAGGGGCAGCCGCTCCGGCCATCTGGAGCTGGATGGGCAGCATCAGCGGACTGTCTCCCAGACACACCGGGTGGAGGACGGTGGTAGCCACTTTCAGGGCCACTCCTCCAGGAGACTCAGCGGAGGCACCAACCACTGACGCCGAAGGATCGTCCACATGGTTGGAGATCCCTCCTTTGGTCCCGCTGCCGTCACACGAGTCGGCCGTGAGGGGGTTTTCTCCGTCTTCCACTTTCCCGATGACTTCCCCGCCTCGCTCCTCCGTGCTGCACACGTCGCTCTGCGGCTGCGCTGCGGTTAGACGGACGTCATCGTTGCCTTCCATGATTCAGTCTGAAAAGTTGATAAAGATCATACAGTTAGCTTGAGGCATAATCCACAGTTCGTCCTGCTGCTCCAGAAACAGAAAACTCTGAACGTTCGATGGGTGTTGAAACTCACACCGCACCACCAGGCGTGTCGTGGCGAATTCAGCTCAACCACCACTGCCGTCACACAGCGGGCATTCTGCTCTAAACTTTAAAATGATCCGTGAATTTAAAGTTTCATAACTGTAGGGAAAAAGCTCCAACAAGTGGAAGATAAATGAGAAAAATAAAGTATGTCATGATAGAGAGATGCAGAAAACTAATTGAAAGAAAACTTTGAAGCTGTAGATCCTCGCAATTCCAGTCAGAGGTTTCAATACACTACTAATCTGCATCAATCTCATTATTTTTGGCCTTTATTGATTTGCTTGACCCACTCATGGGTAGAATGATGGTATAACAGTTAATATAAAAACATTGTTTTACTGTGTATTTTCTCTACTACACACCAGATCAAAAATCCAATTTAAAGGCGCAGTTATATAGATTTACTCTAAATAACGTTTGGATGAAGGTCTCTGAGCTAACTGCCTCCTGACTACTCAGTTTCTGTAGACATCAACAAGGGTTTGGCATACTTCTGACTGGATATTTGACCCCGGTTCTTCCCAGAAATTGTAAAGATGATTTAAATGGGCTGCTTTCCTGGCAGGGACCTGCTCAGGGACATTACATCAGCCTATTGCTAGCCAGCTTTAGCCGTTCCAGCACCCAGTGGTTTGCTGTGTGTTTTGGATCATCACCCTGTTGGAGCACAGATTTGTGAAGCCGATGCGTTCGCTTCACTGTAAACCATGACACTGGTGTTCCAGTGGTTTTCACTTGATGGCAGTCTTCACCCCTGATGGTTCCTGTTGAACTTTTCAACCAACCTTGTCTCAACTGAGGCCGGTGGTTAAGGGTCAAGTTGGTCAAACCTGGGAACAGTTTTGTGATCCAACCGGAGAATGATGCCAAAACGCACCACAAACAGGCTTTAGAATGGATACAGCAGGCCAACATTAGGTTCCCATCATGGCCATGCCCCCGATCATAGTGAAAATCTCTGGAATGGTGCTATTGAGAAGGTAAACTGTGCTAGGACGAGCTTTTCTCCAAGCTGGTTATTTCTTTCCATACAGTTCTAGTTGCACCAACTGAACTTTAAACAGGACGCCTTTAGACTAGTGCGCACAATCGGAAAAATAATTATTTAAAATAAACTAAATAAAAACATTACTATCTCAGGGTATAACATGATTTCATGGTTTGAGAGTGTAAAATTTCACAATATTTCTCCCCAGACTAAGACCTGTCTTTCAAAGTGCCATCCCTTTAGTTTCAGCATTTTCTCGTGGAGCGTAAACTGTCATTATGAGCCTCAGATTCAAAGGCAATTGCTTGTATTTCCAGCAATATTCAGTGTCCCCATAAGGTTCATTTGTCAGATTAAAAGACCCTTTTGGAAAATAACAACCGTTAAGCTGGTATAAAACACAGTTTTCATTAAGCCCACAATTCTGTATTAAACATCTGTTATTGGTCTGATCTAATATTGGATCTGAAATGTCGCGTTTCCATTAACTGAGCGGAAAAATCCTCATAATTAACAGAAATAAAGACTATATACAACTTTATAATGTGTTTCACTTTGTGAATTGAGTTAACAAAACACATGGACTTTTACAAAAACATTTCATTGTATTAACCATGACGGTAAGTAGAGAGTCACCGGTCCGATACCTAGATCGGATATCGGCTCCGATATGGACTAGTTATAGCTGGATCGGATACCGGATGAATGACGCAGATCCAGCATTCCGATCAAGTCATTTCATTTTTTTTCATTAATATCATACAGAGCAATCCAGTAATCGCAGTCTAGTGATGAGCAAACACAGAGCATCATGCAGCAAGCCAAGTCTGCTATTTGGAAAAATTTCCAAACTCGACAGTTTGACTGGTGGTGATAAAGTTGGTAAATTCAACACCACAAACTTAAATAAGCACCTCCTAAAGCACTGTGCTAAAGAGCATGCAGACCTTTTTTTAAACAATGTTTATGTCAAGCCTGATGCCTTCAGTCACATGACACGGCATACGGTTCATTCGTTCAACAGTAGTATTGGATCGGTATCGTGTATGGGCCGATAAGCTCACCCCAGGTATCGCATCAGATTGGAAAAAATTGGATCGATGCATCTCTAATGGTAAGTTTGAAACTCTGATTTGAAAGTAAAGACTGAAATACGGCTGTTACACGAACACTGAAGAAACCACCTTTAGATTGAGGCAGATGCAGTGGGAATGATTTGTAAGCTCTGGGAAAATACAACATGCTTCAGAGGTTCCTCGTAGTGCTAATATAATGGCTTTAATGAGTTGATTACCCCTAGGTCAATAATCTAAAACACGAACTGGACAATAACAGACCGAACGGATACTCTTTAAAACAGTTTAAGATGTATCAAACCTTAATTCGACTTGTTAAAAGCACAAAAGGTTTTCTGATCTTTTCTGTGTGCCTTTCTGGCATTAGGACCACCTTTGAATAAGAACTGCTGTATATCAGTTCTAGTTAAACCTGAATTGGATTTTTCTTCACTTACTGCACATTCTTTAAAAACATAATTTATAGATTGTGAATTCTTAGTTTTCTCCACAAACACCGCCAAAAACTGTCTCATCTCATCCCTAGGACCCCAATTCTGGGAATCAGCTCCTCTCTTGAGCTGGATGTCTTGTGACACCCCCCTAATTGTTATCATATTCTATGAATCATCAGCAGCAGATTGTTCGCTCACTGTCAAAACTCCCAAATGTCCAGTGGCATTGAACTTGTGCAGGTGTAGTCTTAATAAATCATCTCTACCATGCAGGAAAGCCAAGTTATATGGTTGTGTGGAACATGGGAGGGTACCCATTACATGTTAAGTGCTGTCTAAAGGAGTTCTCTAAGCTTTTTAAAAAATTAATCTCCAAGAAAAACCAAAAAAACGTTTTAGTCATTAAACAAGATATATATACATGTGCATTCTATCTCGGGGGTACAGTTCCTCTAATAGCTTTGGCTCAAATAATGCCAGTGAGACGCTTCTTGCAGCCAACTACTGGTCTCTGACATCAGTCTGAGGAAAGTTCCCCCCCCCCACACACTCACTTTCAGCTGTGAGATGTTTCAGCCAGTTTTAAATCACCCCGCAGCATCTCAATGAGATCCAGATCTGTGTCGGCCCAGGACTTGGTGGATTTACAGCCTTGTTTTTGGGTCATTAGCACTTTTGCAAGGTCCAATTCTACAAAAAGAATTATAAGTCAACATTTGTTAAAAATCACCATTTTTAACAGATGGTCTCAATCTATCCTACACCCTCTCTCACACACGGCAGACGGTCATGGTGGAGTCTAAGATGGTGAGCTGACCAGGTCCTCCTGCAGCAAAGCAGCCCCAAACCAGGACGCTCCCCCCTCCGTGCTGGACAGTGGATGTGACGTTCACTCCCTGGAACTGTTACTTGTTTCATGCTTTTTAGATAGATAGGGTTCTCTTCTCGCAAAGCTCCCATGAAAATAACATTTTAGGCTTTTTGGTGACTCCTATTAGCATGCTGCTGTCTGCTTTAAGGGATAACCTATTTGGATGCTCACGCCTGCACTACATAGTGTCAGCTATTTTGAATGTCGCCCTCTTGTAGAGCAACGGCTGATTTCAGATTCTATTGAGACCTCTTTAAATCCCTTACCACACTCTCTGAGCTGCAACGCTCTTCTTTCTGAAGGACAAAGACAGCTTTCTGACCTCATCGAGATGGTTGCTCTTACTTCAACAGGCAGGAGAAGACCAAACTAAATGTCTGAGGGTTTAAACAGGGGATACTTCCTTCAAAATGCTGAGTCTTGTGCTTATGATCCAGATAGTTTCATTTGTTTTTTTTGGCTGTGTATTGGAAACTCTGGTTTCTCATCAATGAACACATCCGATCACGGCTCACTTTGGCCATATTTGATATTTTGGTGTCACTAAATCCGTTTCGCAGACCAAACGCTTAGACGAACGTATCATTTAAATGATCGAGAAAGCAGAAGATAAAAAATAAAAATTAGGAAACTATTTGCTATAACTATAGCTACTAAGCTTGAACAGAGAAACCTGCCTTAGATGAAGCGGTACCAGTCCACATGCAGTGACCTCTTATCAGTAAGAACCTGTCCACCAGAGTCAAGACATTTAACCAGGAAAAGGTCACAAAGGAAAACCCGAGCCGGTCTCCATCACTACCTTTAGTGGCTGCTGCGTTCTAACACTCTAACCCTACAGTGTGTGTTTTGTCCTCCACACTATCTATCTGACACCGATCTACAACACATGTCCTGCCTGCACTGACCCTCACCCCCTCCCCTCCCCTCCCATCCCATCCCCGTGTCATAGTAATAATGAAACGTCCCCTGGGTGCTCGGAGAGATGATCCCTCCAATATCAGCAGAGTCAATTATTCATACGGATGGGTGCAAACAGGATAACGTAGAGCTCTGGAAAAAAAAAAGGGGGGGGAGGGGGTGACGTTTGTGAAACATACCAACGTAGGCAGCAGCTTTTTGGTGACCAGCTCAGTTAAATACACCCATGTAGTTTCAATTCCCAGACACAGCCGTGACTCCTCTCCCTCCGAGCCACTTTCATGTAGTGTCGTGTTGCCTCAGTGAGCAGAGAGGAGTAGACGTGGTTCCCCTCAGGCTGCTTTTATATTGTTCTGTAGCATAGATGAGACATTGTAATGAGGCTCTGATGGATTACAGTGAAAGCGGCCGGTCGCTCGCTCATCTTGCCCCGCATTCATGTCTGAAAACATCCCTGAGCATGCTTTAAGAGAAGCCAAGAAAACTTGCCCCATCCCTTCAATTTGTTCACATTGTGTCCAGCTAAAACGACAAACTTCCACTCATTTTATTGGGATTTTATGCGACAGACCAAACACTAAGCACCGTCCAGCTGTGAAGTGAGGATAAAAATACGCAGCATCTGAAACGTGTTGCATGCAGCCTCCTTTACTCTGATACTCCAAAGTTGAATACACCGGCCCTCAGGATTAGGGGCTGGGCGATATGGAATTTAAATTTGATCCCGATATATTGTGGTACTATTGTGGTACTTGATGTCAAATATTGCCCCATAAATAAAAATACTGTCCTTAAAAAAACACAATAAATAATGAAACATACATTAAAACAAAATCTGAAATGTTTCATCGAGACGCAAGTTAAAGAAATTAGATTTTTGATCAAAAAACTGCACACAGTAACGACATTTAACTATATTTTTGAATTTATTGATGCTCTGAAGAAACCAACAGTGGAGAAAACAGCTAAAATAACAATCATGACAATACTGGCAGTTTTTTTGTTTTTGTTTTGGACATTAATAATTGGAATTTATCGTTGTCAAACCCAGTCCAATTTCCCAAAGTTTTGCAAATACCGATTTAACCAAAGAAGAAGAACATAAAGAGGATTCTAAGTTGTTTTTTTTTCTAACCCTCCTGCCCTGACATCATTAATTATTAACGTGTGAAAGAGCTGCTATTGTAAAACAAGGTTGTTTAAATATTTTATTGCAAAGACGGAGTTTGGCATCTTATAGTAGTGATTAGCACCGTTAGCATAACTCAGACAGCAGTCTGCTTGTGGAAAGTTCACAAAGTAAACAGCCACTTGCTATAGCCAGAGGTGTCAAAAGTATTCACATCTGTTACTCAAGTAGAAATATAGATACTAGGGTTTAAAAATACCTCTGTATAAGCAGTACATTTCGACTCAAACCTTTACTTAAGTATAAAAGTACCATCCTTAAAACTACAAAAAGTATTTAAGTAAAAGTAATTTAAGTTAAAAAAAATGCCACTAAAGACAAAACCTAAGACCTCCTGCAGCACAGATGCCTGCAATGCACTGAGAGCAAACTATTTAGTACAGTGCAAATATATTGAAGGTATATTTAGGTGCAACACCGAGCATCAACATGGTTTTCCTGGAGCAGAAAATTGGTGCAAAAAGTCAAACTTCAGAGACATATTACCAATAATATTTTACTTGTTATCAAAATTAGTGCATTACCTTCTTATAACAATTACCCTTGTATGGATATCTGTATACAGTAGACAGTGTTGTCAAATTGAATGATAAATCGAAGCAGTTAATCAAAAATAATCCTTAAAAAAGTTCTTCTACACTTTGCTCTTAAGCTTCTGTTGGGTCGTTTGACAAACAAGTTGGTGTAGTACTGCCTCCAACCACAATCAAAATCACTCTGTCCGGGTAACGCTACTTATCTGAATATTTATTTATTTATTTTTGACAAGCCAGAATGAAAACAAGCTGAAATAAAATAGAGGTAATGTAAGGAGTAAAAAGTACAGATAATCGCATAAAAATGTAAGGTGTAAAAGTAAAAAGTAGGCTAAAACATCATTACTCCCTTACAGTATAAATAACTAAAGGTTCTACTTAATTAAAGTAACAAAGTATTCGTACTTAGTTACTTGACACCTCTGGTTATGCACTGCAAAAACGGAACTAAAAATAAGTAAAAATTTCTAGAAATGAGTGCATTTATCCTTGATTTGAGCAGGTAAATAAGATGATTTGCAAATAGAATAAGATTTTTGCACTTAAAATAGGAACAACTCATCTCCATCATCATATTTCAAGCGCAGTATACCTAATTGTCTTATTTTAGAAGTCAAAATACTTCTTCTATTGGCAGATAATCTTATTTATCTGCTCAAATCAAGGACAAATGCACTAATTTCTAGAAGTGTTTACTTATTTTTAGTTCTGTTTTTGCAGTGTAGTATGCTCTCTCTTGCTTTCTCGCAGCCTGGCTAACTGCAGACATGTCTCGACGTGTTGGAGAAAATACAGTTTTCCTTTTTGACAGCTTTTCCATGCCAGACTCCTCTCCTCAACACCTCACCGACACCAGAAGCAGCTAACTTTGAGTCTTCTTCAAAGTCTACACTGAGTAGCGTTTTTTTACTGCTACAACCTAGCAGGCCTTGGGTATGGTGGCTTTAGCCAATCACCAATCAGGGTTGCTGAAAAGCCCGTTTCAGTCACCAGCAGAACAGTTTGTGCCTCTCTAGAGTAAATCCAGCTGTTCTGTGAGGGCCTGGGAGGTTTGTTAGCGAACATTAAAGAGAACAAGCAGCATGACGAAGACCAAGGAACACAGCACACAGACATTAAAGCAAATTGTAAACTATCTCCTTGAGCGCCGTTTAATCCATCACCCATAAATGTAAAAAGCAAAGCTCATGGGGTATGAATACTTTTGCATAGCACTGTACATTTAACCATCTCTTTTAAAAACACTGTCAAGACAAGACTTACACACAAAAAGAAATCTGTTGTATGAATGACGAGCCGGCTTGTCGTGGCAGGATATTAACAGACTGTTGTCCCACACTCTCTGCCTTGTCCTCATAATGTCCTCGTTCATCGTGGGAGTCACGGGACCTCGGCTAGGAACCACGCATTTGCTGTGCGAAAATCAATGAGCGAGTCTCTGTCCTCAGCTCATTCCTCGCTCCCTTTTTACGATCCCCTTTCATCGAAGGCACAAAACAAAACAAAAAAAACTGCATCTAATTTAAGAATATGAATCGGAAACTTTGGGCTTCCCCGCTCGCCCCCCTCTCTCTCTCTCTCCACTATATCAGATGCTGCGGTCTCACTTGCATTCCAGGAAATTTCAGACAACACATTTCCTGCTTGATAAGACGGTCATGAGGTCTCTGACACGATAACGCCTCTCTGAGCGATATGAAAGGAACCTTTCTTAGTCGGGCCGCTCGTACTGTCCTACAGTCCAGTTTGCAGAAGGTGAGGAGAGGAAAGAAAAAAAAAAACCTCTTGGCTATGTGGTCAGGACGAGATAAGTGAGTTGCATGAGAGACATTAAGAGCTGCATTAGCAAACGTTGCTCCAGATCAGATCAGGTGACCTGATGCTTAAAAGTAATCACCACTTAGTAGACGTGCTGTTGCCCCCCCCCCCCCCCCTCCTAAATCCCTTCCCTCGGGGTCTGTTCACAGGTCACTGCCTCGCCTCCAGTTGACTTGAATCATGTGAGAACAATGTCAAAGCTCAAAGTAGGAAGTTTAACCAGCTCGCTGGAGTGATCCAAAGTACACAGACGGGCTGCGCTCCTCGCTTTATTTCCCGTCACATTATCCACCTCGCTGCCTCCTCTTTGTGTCCGTGTTGTCACAGAGAGGGAAGATCAAAGAGGGATGCCACACCGGCGTCCCGTACAGCGCCCTGCAAACACCCCGCTGGAGCCGTTCACATTTTGTCACGCTACAACCTCAGTCCTTAGAGCGTTCTAGGTGACAGACCAAGACAAAGTTGTGCAAAGGATCTTTAAAAGGAAGGAAAATGATAATTTAAAAAAAAATCTAAGAGGTGTGGGATAAGTTTGGAGAGAGCAGTAATATGAGGAAAGGTTTAGAGATCTTTTTGGCTAAACAGCTCAAACTCAGCTTGGATGGAGAGTGTCTGTGAAGAATGTTTTTTTTTAAGCGCCGCCATAGATTTTAATGTGGATTTAGGTCTGGACTTTGAGCGGTATGAGTATGCTTTGATCCAAGCCATTCGATAGTAGGTCAGACTAAAGGTTTAGGCGTGTCTGCCTCTCCCAGTCTGACGTTTTTGGCAGCCTCGGTCTGGTTTCCAGCTTGTTCCTCCTGAATAAAAGCATGCCCGCAGCATGATGCTGCCACCGACACGTTCAACATTGGGGAGGAGGGCGTGGTCAGGATGATGTAATTCAGGTCTTCGCATAAAAGCTGAATTACTGATGAGATTCCTTTCTTTTAGAGATCTAGCACAATCCTGTGTCGTTCCTTGCTGTCCTGTTTGCTTTCTTCCCAGCTCCAGTATTCTCTGTGCGTCAACAGGGTGTGTAGATCGCGCTGTTAGAAACAGTCCATGCGTGGTGCAGCTTCAATTAAAACGTGAGCTAACGGCGCAGACACGCAAACGCGGACGAACCTGGAGTCAGCCTTTGACACGGAGCAAACCGGCGGCACATTTTGTTCGTAAACCTCACACGTCATCTGCAGGCGCTCTGTGTTCCTACGCCAGAGGCAGCTAAATGAGTAAACAGGCCAGAAGAGACCAAACAGAGAGCCAAATGAGATCCCTCCCCTGTCCCCTTTACTGTAATCATTTCCACATTTTCTGCACCCCCCCCCCCTCCTCCCCTCCTTGCCTCATTGATGAAATGTACGCCATGGTAAATCAGGAGCAGGGAGAAAACAACAGCCCTTAATTCCAGCCCGAGCTGCATCAGGCTAGACTGCAGTCTGGAAGCCTTGAAAAAAAAAAACAAAAAAAAAACGCAGCTTCCTCTGTGACAGACATCTCCCTTGCTTTTGTGTTTGGATGCAGCCAGAGCAAACAAAAGCAGCGGGGATGGCTGCAGCATGGCGGATGATCTAAAGGTCACCTCCATCAACACCCCTCCGCTCCACCAGCCAATTATATCTCATTAGAAAGGCACACGGGCTCCCATAATGATGCGCACTCCCTTCCCATCAGCCCAGATTATGTTTTATTCAGCAGCTTGCACCCCCCGGCTGATCCTCTAAATGCCACGCTGACTTCAGTTGGATGAAAACTACTTAACACCTCAATTTAAAAACAACTACAGTAGCCATCATTACGATCCACGTGTGACTCCTGGTCGCTGTTCTCAACCACGTCACAAATGCACCCAGACTAAGAACCAGCACCCATTTTTCCTTTCAAAAGGGATAAACAATACTGTATACATACACACACACACATACATATATATATATATATATATATATATATATATATATATATATATATATATATATATATATATATATATATATATATATATATATATATATATATATATATATATATATATATGGGACTATTCTGGTCTGGTTTTCTACTGTCTCAGCTAGGACGAACGATAAATCAATAACCATATGTATCAATCAATAGACGTGTGGTTTAATAGAGGAACAGTGCATTCTAGTCCATCATATAGGTTAATATCACAGTCACTAAATCCTCCCAACCAATCACAAAGGCAGACCTGGGAACGTTCCGTCACCAAGCCCCGCCCCATTCAGAGTTCACAGAGCACATGTTCTTTTTTTTTTTCTTAAACTTGCAGGTAAAAAGTTGGTTGAATAAAAGGTTGAGTTTGAATTCAGTGTTTTTGTGTTCTGAATCTAAAAATAGGTTGCTAAGTAACAGCAAAAAATGGCCAGGACTGCACTTAAAATATATGTTCTAAATTTAATGAAAATTATCGATATCGGTCAATTTGATTTCTGTTTTATCGATATGCTCTTTTTTCTTTATGTCGTCCAGGCCTAGTCTCAGCCAGAAGCCGGTTTTAGATTGCTTACAGCGCCTCGTAAAAATAGTCATAGCCATTGAAGCTCTTACTTTGTCACATAACAACCACAAACCTCAATGCCTTTTATGTGTCACGCCGACAACACGTAGCGCATAGCTGTGAGGGGGAGAGAAGAAGATCAACTATTTTCAAGATATTTTTACAAACAAGTATTAAAGGGGAGTGGTCATGTATGACTTTACACATTCCTACACCAGTACCTCGCTCCTGTTGCCTACAAAGCATTTACAATTAAATTATCACTCCCTGTTGGCTTATCTTTTATTTCTCTGTTTTACACTTTGTTTTTGCTTTATTTGTTAGTAAATGAAGCAGCTTTGTGTTTACTTCCTATAAGACCACATGATCCAGAACTACTAGGAGTAAACAAGAAGAAGCAATGGAGCAGAGCAAGTCAGCAACGGCCATCGGAGGAGGAAGTAAGTCCAACTCTGGAGATCTCGTTGGTCTTTGATCACGCCGAGCTTACTACGAGGCATTACAGTGGCTTACTGGCTCTTACAGACGCCGCGTCAATTGTCCCCATCTTCCTTTCTGATAGTTCAGCAGTACTGCTGGCAGGTGGTGCAACAATGTCCATGTCTGGTGATCGCACCTGGTGCAAAGTTCTTTACAGGCTCAAAAAGGACAAGTAAACCCCATCAAGACGAACGCTTGCTGTGTTTTGTTTTATTAGAAGATGAATATATGCTTTTATGGTCGAAATATGGGACTAGGCCCCTGTAATGTGGAGTGCATTTGTATGCAGCCCCCACTCAGTTGATACTTTGTCTCCATGCTAACACATGAATATGCTTTTTGATCTCCCACTTATCGCTCAATGATCTGTATGAACAGTTGCAGTCTGGTTTCTGTCTACTCCACAGCACAGAAACTGAACTCGTAAAAATCACCAACGACCTGGCAGCTGATTCTGGTCTACTCACTATCCTCATCCTCCTTGACACCATTAGCCATCCCACCCTCCTCAATAGCTTATTTTCCACCGGCATCACCCACTCTCCACTTGACTGGTTCAGATCCATAACTCTCAGGCTGCACTCAGTTCATTTAACTAACCCTAACCTTCTCATCCCAGCCTTCTCCCGTCACTTCAGGTGTGCCCCAGGGCTCTGTCCTGGGGTTCCTTTTCATCATTTACCTTCTTCCTCTTGGCAATATCTTCAGTAAGTACAATATCAGCTTCCGCTGTTACGCAGATGACACCCAGCTCTAACTCTCTGGTAAACCCACCTCCACTCTGCCAGAACATTCAGCCGCTCTGCACCTCGCCTCTGGAACAGTCTACCTCCGGGAACTCAGAAACCCTACTTCTCTCCCACACGTCAAAATCAAAACCTACCTGTTAACAACAGCATTTTCCCTATGATCGCATTTGTAATATGTAATTTCAACCTGATTTAAATTTTTTGCTTTATGCTCGCTTATTATTATTTGTGTTATGTCGTTTTTAACCAATGTATGGTGACTTTGAATTTCCAGAAAGGCGCCTATAAATAAAATGTATATTATTATTATTATTATTATTATTATTATTATTATTATTATTATTATTATTATTATTATTATTATTATTATTATCATCATCTAAACCCCTCCATTGTAGATCTGACTACGGTATGTTTCGGGCCGCTGTCCTGCAGAGTGTTGATGTAAACATGTTTCTTCCAGAATCGCCCCATATTTTTGCCCCATCTATTCATCCCTGCCCTGCTTTCCTGTCCCTGCTGCGGGAAAACGTACCCACAGCATGACACTGCCTCCACCAACTTTAAAGGACAGATGTGTGGAGAGCAATACTTTAAGGGTGACGCCTTTTTAATGTTTGTACGCCTGTTGGGTTTTAAAGAACATACCGCCTTTACGACTGCCGTGGCAGGGAAATGACTCGGTTTATAACGTTTCTACTAGTGTTGTGCGCACAGAGATTGTCATTAGAACCTTGTCGTGTGGAAAAACAATCCTGTTTTTAATGGATCGTTGCCGTGTGCACAGAGTTATGTTAAGTCTGGGGTCTCTGGCTCCATTAATCCTGGTTTAGGCGGACGCCCATCACCTGGTGGGCTTGCAGTGGTGCCACAACTCTTGATTCTCTTTCCATTTTCACACACACTGGGCAGGGCTCTTTGAGATGCTTAAAGCTTGGTATACTGTTTAATGACCTAAGCTTTAAATAAACCTCACCGCCACCCTAGTCCTGATCTGTCCGGTGTGTTATTTAACAAACATCTGAGCGCTGAACAGCTGTATTTATAGAGAGATTACACATTTCTTACGACTGGACTGTGTTGCATTTTGTGGTCCCTTTTTTTTGTGGATTCTGTAAATTGGACAGAATCCAAACGTGCAGATTTATATCTGACAAAATTAAAAAAGAAGAGAGAGAAACAACAACATGTAAATCCACCGACACTGATCATGCACTTCTTGTTTTGGTTCGGTTGCATGAAATCACACTAAATTAGACAGAAATCGGCGGGTCTGCAGAAAAACAAGGCGCTGCAGCCTGCTTTGCACCGCTTCCTCTCCAGGCCTGTCACAGCCATTTGTCAGAAGACAAACACAGCAAATCCCAAGGCTGCTGGCTGTTGCGACAGAGCCTGACTGTGTCACTCTGCCGGGTTCATCCGAGGAGATCTGCTTCCCTCTGCGCGGCCAATGCACCGGTCCTCCCCTCCCCTCCCCTCCCCTCCCCTCCCCTGCCCTGCCGGGCCGGGAGGGAGACGGACAGCAGTGAACCCGCTCCCTGACGCGTCTGGTCGGCTTGTCATGAGCAGATCATGCACATCTATCCGCCCGTCGGTCCCACCGATGCTCCCCTGCTTGACTTTAAACATGAAATCAAAGACGGGCATGTGGATAATAACCGGCCTGTTATTGGGGAGACCCTCCCTCCTCGCCGCCTCAGCCGTCAAACAATATTCGCCTTATTTACCGCACCGACTCGCTGTCTACGGCGTCTGAAGCGGACAAACGAACCGGAGCCGTGCTGGAGCGCGCGGCATTAGCTTTCTATCTGTTGTTGAATGAAAAAAACGCCAATGTCACTTCATATTACAGCCGGCCGGAGACATTAAACCGTAAAAGCCTTAGCTCAGCCCGTTTTATCTTATCCCCCACCGTCCCTTTAATGTCATTCTGCCTTCAAACGACAGCTTTCCCCTCCGAACGCCGCCGATAACTCACCCTTTAAACAGAAGAGGACATCAGTGCCTGTCGCCTGAGACCGCTTCTCTTCGATTAACGGAGAAAATAGGACCGAAAGCTCCAAAAATAAATAGATACGGTCGCTATTTATCTCTTCATTGCGGCTCCGTCGTAGCGACTCCAGACTGAAGCTGCGCGCGCAGCTGTCAGCGCGGCTCCCTCCTCCTCCTCCTCCTCTTCCTCATCCTCCCCTACAAAGAGGAGAATGATGAGGGGGATGGAGGAGCTCCATAGAAAAAGGCATGAAGGACTAGTTATTTTAAAAAGAAAGAATGCCAACCAATTAATAAATGACAACTAATTGAAAATTAGCCTGCTGTAGTCAGTTCAATGGCGTCAGATTTCTAACTAGTAGTTTTAACGCATTTCCTTCACCTGTCCACTCAAGTGGACAGTATATAAGCAAACCTTCAGACATTAAGACATAAGTGGCGACCAAAAGAAAAAAAAATGGGCCACCTTTCCTCCCCTCATTAATCAGTGAAGTTAACATTTCAACAAAAAATAAAATAAAAACAACAACTATTGCTCTAGGACAAAAAATAACATTCATCTGACACAAATATCTGTCAGTAGCTCTGAGGTACGCAGACATCCAGCCACCGCGCTGCAGCAGGTGACCTTCGAGGGTCCAGATATCTACATCTGGCTTCTTATCAGGTGGACAACCCTCAGCTTCTTTGGTTTCATCAACCACTTCTGCTTCCTCAGCTCCATCTTCATATCCCAATCCTCCTTTTGTTATTTACAGGCACTAGCAAGAAATACGCTTCTTTAAGCAGCTGCACACCAAATGACTCCTTTTGACGTAGAGAGGCAATGACTCTACCTCTAGCTCCCCCTGATGACCATGACATTGTGAGAAAGAGCGACCCCCCACAGAGGAAGCTCATTCTAGCTGCTTGTATCTGTGATTAGTGATCATAATCCATTTCTCACCCCGTTGGCTGAGGGTTGGAACATAGTTTGGGCCAGTGAAGGGTTCTTCTTCACCATGACAGAGAGGGTAAAACCTTCCTTCCCCAGTCAAAGCCTCAGTCTCTTAATCCATCTTTCCCTTGGTTCCAGGGTCGGTGGTAAATAAGACAGAGACACCTGTCGTCCTCAACTTGAAGCAGAGACGGGGCTTCATTGAGTGCCTTGGGATCAAACCTTAACTCTTTAGAATCGGCCAGACTGAACCTCATGTCAGAAAAGGGGGAAGTTTAGCCAATGAGCAGCCATCAAACCTGCAATGAGAGACGTCACTGTTGGGTGTGATGTGAGTTGAGTGGAAGGCAGGGGTGTGCCGATCACCCACATCATCGGCTGATACAAAACTGTTGCTTCCCAAAAAACTAGTGGTAATAGGCAATAGAGGCATTTTTACCAGCCCGAACCCAGTTGTGACAAACTACCAGTAACCAACCTTCAGTGCAGGCCTCAGGCCTCAATGTAACCCTGAGTGGTTCTGAGTTTATCGCAATGAAACCAAATATAAAACCAGACCATTATTAATGAGCATAAACAGATCACCATTTACATGGTGACAGCCCTGTCGCTGCCAACACTCCTGACCTGTCCAGGCACATGATCCTGGGAGTCCTGTAAGCTGCCATGGCGGGCCTCTATGGCTGCTGGCCAGTACTTGTTAGTCAACCACACGCACGGAGGCTGGATCGCGCTGAGATCAGGTCAGTGCTTCTAACTCATTGTGCTCCTCTCAAGCTGCTGCTGCGTTGCGGCAGGACAACTTATCCTGTTAAAAGAGGCCACAGTCATTAGGGGGTACCCATTCCACCCGGACAGGTCTGCGGCTTTGCACCCCCGCACACAACAGCCGGAGATGAATTTAGCAGGGGAGCATTTTCTATCAGCAAGTCCGTCTAACAGAGGATCTACTGTAGCTCCTCTGTCGCACCACATTTCCTCCAGTCATCCACAGTTAGGCCAGTACGCCACTGCTCCTTCCTGCCACCACCCTGTTAGACACTGACCACCGCTGGACAGGAACAGCCCACAGGAGCCCACAAGTTTTCAAGATGCCCTGACTAAGTTGTTTTTTGCCCTGCCCATTGCCCTCCCTTGCCCATTTTTCTTGGTTCTAACATCAATTTCCAAGAAAAAATGTTCCCTCGCTAACCCCCCCAACCCCCCAAAAATATAAAAAAAATACAATAAATGGCCACAGCGAAACAATTATGACATGACAACAAGTATGTGGGACGGGCTGTGATGTGATTCATCTACATAACCCCACCGAGTGCTAATTAAAAAAAGGTTGCAGTCGTAAACCCATGCCGGATTAGTTACAGACATTTGAAACACGCTAACGGCATGCTTGCCCAAAGCGCAGAAAGGCCTCAATGTACTTCTGATTCCTTCATTCTTCTGCGGGCCACATTGGTCAGACTGGTGGATGACAGCGGCGGAGGAGAATGGAGTCTGGCAGCTGAAGATGAGTCTGGTGGTGACGGGCCCGAGTGAGCAGGATCCCCCTGGGTTCCCATATCGGTTCTAAGCGCCCTCAGGCTCTGCCTCGGTGCCCCTCATTGTGCCGCAGAGACGCTGTTTAATGCGCTATAATGAGCCGCACAGTATACCCCGGTGGCATGATGGTGACTGGTGTGGCTACCTCTTCTGTGCGCCTCCCCCCCAATCCCTTTTATGTAGTCAGCATCGCTCAGACGAAGACACACGCCTCAGCTATGCACTGAATGTGTCACTCACAATTTTTACCCTTTTAAATGTCACTTTTAATTTTAAAAAAAAAGGAGGATTATAGGGATGTAAGAAAATAGATCACTGCTTTTCATTCTCAGGATGGATCCTGGATGGATCCATGTGTAGGTAAAAAAGTATTTACCGCCTTACATATTTTTTTGTCTAGTTTTTTCTTATATGTAAAACTGAAATATTTCAGATCAAGTAAATTTCATCATCAGACAAAGACAAAAGTTTTCAAAGGCTGATTGAATTTATTGATGGGGGGAAAGCTATCCAGAACGATCTGTCCTGATGTTTAAAAGTAAGTACTCCCAGAACCTAATAAGTGGTTGTGCCACAAATGGCAGCAACAGCTACCATCAAGTGTTTTGTAATTACTGGAAATGATTTTGTTTTTAAGCCCAGATGTGGGGAGTGCACACATCTTTAAGTCTGGAGCCCAAACTTCTGCGGAGAATTGTTTTAATTCAGTCTAATTGGAGGGTTTTCAAATCTAAATGACCGGTCACACCACAGGATCTCAGTCAGATTTAAAATCCAGACTTTGACTTGGCCACTCCAAAACCACATGCTTCAGATCATCCTGCTGCATTTTCCCAAGCGTGCTTTAGCCTAAGGTCACAAACGGATGGTCAGACATTCCCCTCCCGGGTTTTCTGTCAGAGTGCAGATCGTCAGCAGCTTGCCCAGATCCTAAAGAAGCAAAGGAGCCCCAGACCATAAGATCACCACTGCCTCGTTTAGCTTTAGCTATGGTGTTGTTTTGCTGAGACACTGTTAGTTTTAAGTCAGATTTAACATGATGCACACCTAGCGAAACATTTGTCATGTCTTGGGAATCCTGTCTTTTGTTAAATGTGAGATGGGCATTTGTTTTACGTTTATGTCAGCTGATATTTTTGCCATTTAGAAAAACTGACCTTACTGAGGTAAATGTAAGGTGTTGGTATGCTCTTGATAGGCCGACCTCTTCTTTGAAGTTACACCACTCTTGTGTTTTCTCTCCTAATGTGAATAATGACTCTGTGTACTTTTCTTTCTAGACCAATTGAGCTTGTTTCTCAATTATTCTTGAATTTCTCTGGATCTAGCATTGTCATCATGCTTTATGAGATCGTTTAGCCTACTTCATGTCGACAGAAAGGTTGTTCTATATCGGAGCTGTTATCCGATCTCTAGTTGTAATTAAGTCTGGGTGTGAGAACAAATGAAACCAAAAATGTGGTTAACTAACGTTAATTCACGATTTAATAAAGAGGGGGAAATGTATTTTTCATTTATTTGGTTTGAAATTTGAAAGTTGCAGTTTTATTTTCTGGTGTTATCTCTGTGTCTGATATGACCATTTGATAATTTGAAACATGTAAAGTGCAAAAAAAAGAGAAGCAAAAACAGAAGGAATCCACTGGGGAGAAGATACCTTTTTTATGACACTGTACATATGCAGTGCCCTGCAGTCTAAGCCACATTTTTCTATTGTTTGCATTTGTCAAAGTGGATTGCTGTTGAATCTCCAATACAACTCCAAAAGTCAAGATTTTACACCTATCCAGCAACCTTCCCTTGTGTTATCTCAAAGTGGAAATTCAGAGACCAAATTTAAATGTCTGGGTTTGAGTAATGAACAATAATTACTGCCAGAGTACGTGGGAATAAAAGCAGCATTGGCCCGTGAATACCGTAGGTTTTTAAACCATAAATGATCAAAAAGAAAAAGAATTAAGATCTGATGATGACTGCATGCATGCTCGGTATGAGGGATTGCTGCAAAGTCAATGACACATTGCAAGCGGCTGTCCGCTTTCAGTACACACTCCTTCAGGAGGAGTGAATGCTGCAAGTCAATGACTCGATTGCAGCCTGCTGGGTTTCCTTAGATAGAAAACCTTTTACCCAATCTGTGTATGATTTGATTGACTTGGCTTTGTAAAGGGCCTTTAGATGACGTGAACTGACGCTACATAAATAAAGATTGAATTGTATTGACCCTTTTCAGGCATATTTTGGATTTATAAACAATGAGGATAAGAAGAAAATAATTGCATAGGGTGCGGATGCATGAGTTGCCTGCCTGATAAATTATCCTCTGAGATTCACATAAAGTTGAATATTGTTCTACTTTGCTTGTTAATCCAACTGAAAGTTGAACAGAAAACTCAGTTCAGTGTCATTGATCATTCAAGTTTACAGTGATCAGTTTTATTTTTCAAATTACAGTAAAGAAACTTTTGACCCTCTTTAAACCAAAAGATGGCATACGTATAAACTGCATAGAAAGCAAAGGATGCTGGTTTGTATCTGTAGTTGCAAGGCCCTAAATAGAAAATGTATGCAAATACTGGATCTTTTTGAATATTGAAAGATAAGGGGAAAACAGGGCATGTAACAATCTAACTAGCTTCACTGGTCATGGGGTCAAAATTTACACAGCATTCTCACTGCATATGTTGTATTTTAATGAGATTTTATGGAATAGACCAACAAAAAGCAGTGCATAATGTGGAGTGAAAGGAAAATGATACATGGGTTTAAAAAAGGTTTTGCAAATAAAATTATAAACACTGTAGCATTAATTTGTATTAAGCCCGATGCCCCCTAAATACAACCTGAAATCAATACTTAGATGTTTACACTTTCCACGAACAGTCCAGAAGCAACAAGCACGATTTATTTCCGGGTTTGGATGGTGGAAGATTGATGAGTGGATCTGGGGACCAGCTGACCGGGAAGGCTCTGGTTTCTGACTGTGGGGAAGTAAAAGGGATAGAATAGAGCACCAACAACAAGCAGAATGGCAAGATGGTGGGCAGAGGCTGACTTACAGAGTGGATAAATAGCGGTGATAGCAGCCAAGGACGCCAGCACTGCAAAAAGGGAACTAAACATACATACAATTTTTTCCTTGAAATGAGTATATTCGTCCTTGATTTGAGTGGGTAAATAAGATTATCTGCCAGGGGAATAAGATTTTTGCACCTAATAGGAACAATTCATCTCTATCATCTTATTTCAAGTGCATTTTCTCAAATTATCTTATTTTAGGGATAAAAAAAAATACTCATTCCATCGGCAGATAATCAATTACACTAATTTCAAGAACTGTGTACTCATTTTTAGTTTCCATTTAGCAGTGAGCGGGGCCCAGAGGAGCAGCGGTCAACTGGAGTGCCAGGAAGTCTCTTAGGACTCGGAACAGACAGTGGATGATCTTCAGAAGGAGTTTAGTGATGCAAAACGGGGATGTACCTGAGAAAGGAACGAGGAGCTAGGATCTGCTCTGGGTGACCAAATGCTCTGACACCTTCATTCCTCTCCAGCTGCGTTAAATGCTCCTCCTTATGGCCGTGAATGGGAAACACCTGAGGCTGGCGTCCACCTGTCCCACCCTGCTGGAGAAAGGCCAGAACAACACCACACCTACACAGAGAGATATGCTGCGTACTCACACACACACACACACACACACACACACACACACACACACACACACACACACACACACACACACACACACACACACACACGCACTGAAGATGAACACAAAGAGCAGCAGCATATCTCTGTAGTCACCCCCATGAAGATGTCCTTCACAGTACAACCTTCAAATGTTAGAGTATGTCCCTCATCTGAGCAAAACACACGACATCAGTATGCTTCCTCATGAGAGCAGCGATAACCTCTGATTCCTCCACCCTCCACCACTCCAGCCCGTCCATCCTGCCGCAGATAAATCAAGGTCTGAGTTCATGGTTAACGTGATCCTATAGCTCCCCCCCAAAACTTAGCCCAGCAAACATGAAAGAACCCAGTGAACAAGGGGGCTGTCACCCAGGGGCCTCACCAGCCAGAACAACAAAGGGAATGTATGTACTGACAGGAACTAGAGGGAACATAGCAACACATGAGCGGAAAGAGAGGGATGCATTTTACAGAGAGGAACGCGTTCAGCTGTTTTCAGATGTTAAAGAGTTAACAGGCTGTAGACAAAGGAGACCAATCTAAAACCCACTCAATTTGCATTAGATTACAGCTGGAAAACAATGCTGAGTGATTTCAGCTGAAGTGCGCCCCCTGGTGTTCTTCTCAGGTCACAGGCTCTTCATCAGTTTCTGCGTTGGAGCTCCGAAACAGCTGATTCTCCCAAAAAAGATTTCAAAAACATTCAGCATACTTTGTTCGTTAATTCAAACGAAAAACAAAAAAGCAAAAGCAAAACAAAAACACTTTTTTTTGTTGGGGGGGTGTTGTTGAAAAGCTTTGAGTGCCTAGTTCATTGTGCTGATGCGTCGTTGAAGCACCTGTTGATTCCATTTCAACAATGAGTTCTCTAGTGTTGGTAATATTTGTCCACGCTACCTAGCAAAACATCTAAACATCCATCTGAATATGAAGACATCTCTTGTCCAGAGTCCTCTTCACGTGACAATGCTATATTTTCTGTCACACCTTCTTCTGGACTTTGGCTAAGCCCTTTCAAAACATTTATTTCCTGCCTTCTTTACATGAGTGCAATGTATGCCTGGGCTTTCACTGATGCTGAAAGATAAAATCCCTCTTTAGCTTTCCAGCTGGTATGTGATGATTTGGGCTCAAAGTCAACACATTCAGAACGATTCATGATTTTATGCACCTTGACAGAACCCTTTATCCCATTAGAAGAACAGTAACACCTGAGCATGATGTCAGCATGGCCGTTCTTTGCGTGGTACTCTATGGTGTTTTGTGCCAAGCTTACCTTTCGGAATTGTGACCAAACCTCAACTTGTCAAAACCTTCGGGTAGTTAGTTTTGGGTCTTTATTGTTTTTCTGTTTTTATATTTTTCCCATTGTTTATGTTTTTTTGGGCATTGGCGTATCAATTCATCCCTTTAGATAAAATTTCTATTTTAATTTTTATCTCATACATCTTAATCTTCCCCTCGGATACGTGCTTCCTTGTGTGTTGGTTCAACTCCTCTGTGCTAAATTAGTCTCCTTCCCTCAGCCTCCCACTTACCTTCTGCCTCAGATGCTCCTCATTGTCTTTTGCTTATCACTACGTCCAATGTCATTTTCCTCCTCTTCCTCAATGTTTGACTTCACTGTATGGCCACTGTTCTCCGCTGAATCCTTTCGTTCAACTTCAATGTCCTCCGCTACCCTGTTTCTCTGCCTGTGCTCCGTTTCCTGCGTCTTATTGTAAGTTTTCCTTTTATTATCATTAAATCCCTATATTCCTCATGCTGCTCCTGAGATCCTGTCTAGAAATCTGATCCTGCAAACAACATGAGATGTTCAATTTCATCAAACCATGATGCATTTCTGTTCAAAGTTTGACACAATTCTGTTTAGGCCCTGGATGTTTTCTTTGGAAAAGGATGTTTGACTTACAACACTGCTCCTTATTCTTGATATACGGAGAATACAAAAGACAGTTGCCACATCTAAGAGACCGCCGATACTAACCAAAAACTCCTGCAGCTCCTTCAGCGTTACTGTCAGCCTCTTAGCACCTTCCTGAAACGTGTCTTTCTCGTCTTTTTATCGCTTCTATGGAAACATCCAGCTCTAGTAATGTAAAAATGTTTTACCCACAGTATGTAATATACAACAATGCATATATATATTTTTTTACTCTTTACCTATGCAAACTGTGGCCTTAACTAAGGGTGTAAATAAGCAAAGGTCAAAAAGCAGTTAAGTAAACCATTAGTTTGAGGGTGCGAACATAGTATTTTACAATTTTTCCTACAAAGACCTGTCAGTTGAAACATACAGGATTTGTCACATTAAAGCTAAAAATGTCTTAAATGAGTTTCAATGGTTTCATTTTTGATATCACAAAAACCTGGCTTCGTAACAGGGGAGCGTAGACGTTCCACAACGAAGCAACGGTGTGGCTGTGCTTTGCTGACCTCACGGATGGGAACATTTGCAACTCAATCTTCCAAATTTTATAAGAGTTGACAGGGATCGAAAGCAGAATAAATACAAATAATACACAAATAAATTGACCTAAAAATCCATGAAAATAATATCAAGTGAAAAAGGAAATACCACAAAGAAATACAACTGTAAGTATGTGGTGTAAAACAAAAGGAGGAAGGGATGAAATGGTGCGGGTGTAACATGGTGGTGAGCTGACCCTCGGCCGTTCTGAACGGCAGCAGTCACAATGATCGCACGCTTTTAAAGCAGTCACATTTATTGATCTGTTCAGACACGTTTTGCTAAGCAGCCCGTTGCGCTTTAGCGGGAGATAAGATTAGCTATGGGATTCCCACAACGCTTACTAAAAAAATAAATACAAGACAAAAGTGTTCCACAACTCAAAAATATACAAAGGTATTGAAATCAATGTAAACTCTGAAAACATCATCATTTTTTTCTTTACATTAGAGACAATTAGATAACTTTTGTGATCTTTCAGAATGGTTCATGTATTTACAGCTTTGTACACAACAAAAAGAGAGAAACAAAAGACATACAGTACTGTTTGTGTAGGTTCATTTCACGGCCATTTTTCTAACGCCTCTAGTACCGTAAGCTGTGACTCTGCTTCGTGTTTTCAAGAACAATTCAGTCAAGTAAACTGAGGGAGGAATAAAACAGTCCGATGCCCCAAACAGGTCCTGGACATGTCCTAGAGCCTTTGGCAGAAGCAGCTACACTACTCCACTCTTACATTGTGTGAGAACGGGAAAAATATTCAGGAAGAGTTAAACAGCTGAGTGGAAGGGTCTATAAATATGTCCAGGTACAGCACACAGCAAGGGACAAAACGAAACCTCACAAGCATCTCTTCATCAGTGCAAAAAGGGGGGAAAGAACTGCTGGAATGAAAGTTGGGAGGCTTATCTCACCGTGTTCCCCGTTACGTGTCTGTGAAAGGTGTGTGATGGAGCATCTTTAAGGCCAAAACCGACACCGCTTCTGTCGGCTCTGCATACTGGCTGGGTAGCATAACCTACTATAGCTTATAGGACTTTGAATCATGCATGCTCTATATCATATCATATCATATCATATCATATCATATCATATCATATCATATCATATCATATTGCGATACCTAAAAGTCACTTTTCTGTCCGTCTCTGCAACCCAGTGTGTGAAACAGCGACTAAAATGTGTCTCTGGTAAAGAAAGTAGGTATCTGAATAAAACCTTTTTTAAAAATACCAGCACTTCATTGTTAAAATCTCACTTTTAGTTTGTAAAAAAAAAAAAAAAAAAAAAGCAGATCAAGGGGCATCCATCTGATATAAAAAATAAATATATTTTACTTGTTAACAGCATCGACAATATCATTTAAATATTTCATGGGGGTGGGGAGGCGCCAAGGAGCATTTGGCACAAGACAGCAGCAAATGCCCGAAATGTTAACTGAGTCTTATCCTTCCTGACACCCTGGTCCCATATTTTACATCCTGTCATTAGAAACCTGAAGAAGGGTCCACCCCACACCCCCAACCCCCGCAAAACGTTTTTTTTTGTCACTTATTGTTTCCTGTCGAGTAAAGTAAGGCATATTTGATCCTGCTGAGCACTTTCCACTTGCCTCTTTCGACTATTCAAAAACACGCCACGTCATCAGCCACAAACGACCACTGTTCTTAAAACATGACCTTTCTCCATGCACCTATCCCCGCTGCGACTCCGACGCCTCCAGCTTTTTGAGCACTTTTTCATGTCCCCCCCCCCGATAACACCTGCTCCTTTCTTTTCTCCAGAGATTGTCCGCCCGGTGTTTGGATTTAGAAACCCCCCGTCTATCGCTGGTAACTCTCTACCTTATGATGACTGTAAAATGTCGGAAACAAGTAGCTGCCTTTCATAATGTGTTTTACTGGTTTTGCTAGGAGTATAATAAGGGTTTTCCAACTGCTGGTACTAACAAGATGGATGGAAAGACGGAGGGACAATTCTCTGAACCTAGTTGAGATGTTCTGAGGGGCGAGGAAGAGCTTCACTGTGTACAAGTGGCTTAAGGAGATGTACAAGTTGTGTCTCTTTTTTTTTTTTTTGCATAGGTATTCACAGAATACATAAAGGTAAAAATCTGTATCTATAGGAAACAAAATGAAGGTTGACTATTATGCATAAAAAAACAACAACTGGCATGACTGGTTGAAATGGCTTCGACTGACCAAACAAAAACATTGCTTTAAAGCTAGAGATGCACCGAGAAGACCGGATGTTTTAAGCTCGACTGGCCCCGTACTGACAGGTCAGAAATTCAGGAATCCAATTTTTTTTCCTGATCAGCGAACACACCAAACCTAAGCACTTACAGGTCAGGCTGACAACGGCGCTCTTCGGTGTGGAAGTTGTTACTGTCAGAAGAAGGTCCCAAAGCTGGCTATTAAAAAAAATGTATCAAGAAAGTCTGATGAATCACAGAAAGCTATTTAGAAAAAAAGTAATTTCTATGAACTGTCGGGTCAAACCTGCTGTTCATTCTGGCAGTGAAAGAGCAAGACTTTCATAGGATAACAAGAAGGCTACTCGGAATAAGTAGTTCTGTTTTTCCTTTTGCCCTTTTCTCCTTTGTTCGCCACAGGACATCACAGAGTTTTAAACGTCGGCCATCTTTGCACAATCTCTTGAGGGATACAGGGGTCTTTGTAATGCTAGCTGTGCTGAGCAGGCTAACTTTGATCAAATACGTACTTGCAATAGAAATGGCAACCGAACAAAACGATTAGTGGCAGGCCTTACAAAAACCAGAGGTCGGAAATTAGGAGCTAAGTTCTGATCGGTGCATCTCTGTCCTAAACTGCAATGCTAAGAATTAAATTGGGCAGGAGGAATAAGTTGGTTTCAGAAGTTGTCTTTTTTCTTTTTTTTTTAATAACAGCATTTTTGAATCAATCGGGATTTGTTTAAAAACTCTGTTTGTATAAAACATACACATTATGTGGACAGAATTATAAAAAAGGAAATGATTTAAAAATCCATCCAAAAATGGCTAGGAATCGAGATTTTTTTTTATAATTAAAATTGTTTAATCTACTCTCCTGCCTTCTGCATATTTGATATATCTATATATTATATTTCGCCATGGTCCATTAGTCCTCTTTGTAAACTTTTTTCGTGGTTTGCTCCGTTTCCTACATGGAGCGGTCATCATGAGGGCTTCCATCAGAGTTCTCCGTCTCCCCCTCAGAGATGGCCTGCATGGGCGATGAGTAGAGCCTGCTGCGCACGCTGTAACGGCTGCTGCTGGCCGGCGGGGGGATCCTGGAGCGCCCCTGCCGGGAAGCGGCGGATGTGTGGAAGGGCCTCGGGGAGAAGCTCTCGGCGTTGGCTTTGGGGTAGGGGCTGGAGAGCTGGTCTTGATCTAACAGGAGCTGCTGCAGGGCGGACATGGGCTCCTCTGACTGCCTGGGTGACTCGGCCAGAAAATCTCCAGGCGATTTAGGAGTGATGGGGCTCTTCAGGATCTCAGCAGCCGACATGCGGTAACTGGAGTCCGAGCGGCTCCCTTTCTTAAGGAGCAGTAGTTTGAACTCCTCGTTGGAGGTGCTGGACTTCTTTGCGTTCCTGTAGATGGAACCCGACGCCCTGTGTGGGGGAGGCGGGGTCACAGCAGGGGAGGTGGGTGGCACAGAGACCGGGGAGCCGACGCTGCTGCTGGGCGGCGGCGGCGTGTTCCCCGACGAGGCACCAAGGCGGGGCCGCGCCGCCAGCTCAGTGGAGTCCTTCCTTCCCAACACTTTCCTTTTGGATCTACGGACGACGTAATTAGTTAGACACTTTGTTTAAGCCATGCCTGAACACAAAGATCTTCCCAAACGCTCACCTGTGAATCATAGCAAACAGATCCTCAGTGGTGCGGGACTTGGAGGGTGACAGAAACACACCGTCATCCTCCTTTTTTGACTCGTCATGCTGTGAAGACGCAGAGTTGTCACTTGCCGTGCAGTCTGTTGAAAAACATCAAAGGCTTTAATGAGACTGATTATTAGGTTACACTTTATCAAAATCAACCACTTTTGAGTTGAGACAGGTTTTCTAAAATAATTGCCCCGTGTTTAGTTCCAGCCATCTTTCTATCAGCTCTCGCTAGCCGTCCTGTCTCTGCTGAAGAGAGCGTCCCCTCAGCATGATGCTGCCTCCACCATGTTTCACTGTGAGAATCTCATGTTCGGTTTGATCCTAAGTGCTTACGTAGAAGGCAACTGGGCTGAACGTGTCTGGAGGTAACAGGCTTATAAGTTGCAGTCAGAACAATCTCACTCATAAAGTTACAGTTATTTGTGGAGGAATAATAGTAGTAGTAGTAATAGTCGCTGGCCCTACCCTCGATTTAGCTCAGTGTTTGGGTCGTTGTTGCTTGACGATCCAAACATAGCTCTAACAAGGCCAAACGAGCTGCAATTGCTCTTTTCTTAAGCATTTAAGATACTTGGATGACTAAGAATATACACCAGAGCATATTCAGGGGGATGTGCAGTATTTGGCTTTTCGGCCACAAAGGAAGCTAAAACTTGCAGTAATGGTTTAATCCGACCTGAACTCAGGTTCTTCTACTGGTTTGCTGTGTCCCCCACATACCTAATAGGACATAGTTTGTAAAGATCACAACTAATAGTTGCCCTGTTGACAGATTCTGCCACCTGAGCTGTGCCTATATGCAGCTCCTCCAGAGTAGTGAATATTAGTGGTGTTGATGTTCTTAACAGGAAGGGGGGCCCCAAATCAAATTACGCTTGAAGGTATATAGCCACGTTAAATGCTTATACAAAAAAAGACCTAAAAGTGTTTGATTATGATAAAATAAGGTTATAAACACCAAGCATCCATCCTGATAGTCCTTTTTGAGGCTAAATAGAACCCAGCACTGCACGCCATGAGGAGATATAAGCAGATGTGGCGCCATCTACTGGCAGTATCGCAGAACTATTAGAAGGCCAGATGACGACTACTAAATAATGCTGGACTGAGTCTGGCCCTCTGCAGTGCCTCGTGGTAAAGCGGCAGCTCGGGGTGATCGAAGACCAACCGTTATTAATTAAATAAACTGATCTACAGCAAATCTAAGAGGCTCATATCAGAACATCACGGAGAAACAAAATTCTCGTTCATAAACAGAAATAGGGACAGAGCACCAAGGTAAGAACCAATCAGTCATTCGATCTATTTATAATGTTTGTAGTTAAGACTGTAGAAGCTAAGAAGAGCATTACTATTATTACAGTATCAATAAGGAGGTTTAATCATGCCAAATCTGAGTCACATCTGAGCCTCGGCAGCTTTAGCTTCCCTTCAGTGAACACCAACGTTCATACTGTATTCCCAGCAATATTACAGTCTTATCCCTCTTGGAATCATACATTTCTTTTGTTTTTTGTTTTTTACACAAAATCTTGGACCTTTCTTCATTGTTTCCATTACTTCGCCTTCAGATGCTAATAGCCGTTAGCCGCTTCCTGGTTTTATCCCCTGCTGCACATGCGCAGTGTTCTACTTCCACTGTTATTCTAAATAAGCACGAAGGGCTTTTTTTTACTAACAAACTGAGCAAAAATAAGGCATAAAACACCAAAATAAAATGTAACCCTAAATGGGAGCGACCCTACCTTTACTAAAACCATCCTCCAGCTCCTCTGTGGATCCCTCTTTCCCGTCCTGTGAGGCACTTTCGGCTGAGACTCCTGAGGAATCATTTTCCCCTTCGTTGCTGCCGTCATTGCTGATGGAGCTCTCCAGGGACGTCTCCAGAGGACTGTGAGCAGCAGGCACTTTATCGAGACAGTTGGACCTTTTGGGTGAGCTGTGCAAGACTGGAGGGCAAGAGCATATTTCTGCTTCAGGCGGCTCGGTCTGCTGCTGCTGGCCTGAAGCTTGGCCATGTGGGGAGGATTCACCGGAGCAGACGGATGTTACCGGTGACTCTGAGCGCTGCTCTGCTTCAGGACCAGTCACCGCCTTGGAGATGTTAGAAGCTTTCTGCTCCAAACATGCTTCTGACTGCAGTCCGAAACTTGTCATGCTCCCTGAATTAACCTCTCTGGCCTTGTTGCTCAGATCGCCTGAAGGTGTTTCGTTTGAGACCCGCATTGACTCGTCTGATGAAACCTGATCATTATGAGCGTTGTGCAGCGAGGGACTCTTGAGATCTGAGGATCTACTGCTGGTTAGGTTCACAGCGGGACACTGGAGCCTCGGAGCAGCTTTGTTCTCATGCTGGTCTTCAGGCTGCTTGCTGACGGATCGAAGCTGCACCTTCTGAAGCACCGAGGGGGTTATAGACAGAGAGGGGGCTGTGAAGGGCTCCAAGTTTGGTGATGTAACGTGTTTGGCGGCCAGCACGTCTTTTTGTTTGATTTGGTGATGGTTTGCTAACTGGTTCCTGTAAGCCGAGTCCTTGATGCTCGGACTGTGAAGGGCACTTAAGTCGAGGTGAGAAGGAGGAGTCATAGGCAGCTCTAGATCTTTCTTTGACGTCGCCACGTCCCTGCAGGACTGTGCCTGCAGAGACAGGGAGGAAAGGGAGGACTTCCTCTCTGGGACTTTGGGCTTTCTCTTCCCACTGGCTGGTGACAACGGTCCAGGGAAGAAAGTGGAAGGAAACGAGGAGGTGGGGGTTTCGGACTGACTGGAGTAGCCGCTGGATGGGCTCGCCAGTCCCGCCAGCTTCTCTGGGGAAGTCAGCTTGAACTCGCCTTCTACCGATGGAAGCGAGGGGGTGGTGGCTCTGGAGCCGGACCGGGAAGTCTGGGACTCTGAGCTTTCTTGTGACTTGATGCACTCGATGACGGTCGTGCCAGTGGCTGTGCTAGAGTTTGACAATGATCGGTAAGGATCACTGGACTTTAAATCGTTCAGAAGCCAGAGATCTGCATAGTCTGACTGCACAATGCCATTGTCCTTGAAGGAGTGTGCATCTTTGGAGCTTAAAACGCCTAAGTCTGTTAGATCTGATGTGCCTTCCATCCCCCAGACCTCGAGGGGCTCTCGGACTAGTGGAGAGTTTCCTGCGGGACCTCGTGATCCCGCCAGATCCAGCTGCATTTTCCTCTCCTTGGACGACAGAGACAGCGGCTGTCTGTGTGTAATCTTTGGTTCTCGCTTGTCAGGGATGTTTCCCTCACTGCATATTTTCCTCAAGGAGGAGCTCCTCTTTGGTGGGGACGGCTTCAGCTTCGCCTTTCGCAAGGAGAGGCAGCGCCTCCCCAGCGTCAGGTGGCCGCTCAGATCAGACAAAGCGCAGTCCGAGCCGGTGGCTGCACAGTTGTAGGTGAAGCTCTTGCTGCCTTTCAGACCGCAGTCAAAGTGCATGGAGGTGTAGTAACCTTCAGTGTCCACAGAGTAGTAAGAGATGGTGTCTGCCTTCTCGGAGGGAGGTTTGTCGGAGAAGCTGCTCTCGCAGGTGGCCATGCTGGTGAAGCTGGGGCAGCCCAGGCTGCTGTCAGCCTCCCTGCCGGGTTCAGGGCTTAGGTCCTGAGAGTGAGGCAGCTCAGGGTGGGGGTAATCCCACTCCCCCTCCACGGGTGTGCTCACCCCCGCCTCCTCTAATATATCCATCGCCGCGGAGGAGAAAGAGCCCGCCCGCTGGCTTCTGAGGCCCTGGTAGTTGTCCAGCATGAAGCCGGCCTGGTCTTCTGCAGCATGAGTGGCAGCGTTGAGGGACAACTCAGAGTCACAGTGCGAGGAGCCGGTCAGCGGAGGCGAGGCTGCGGGGGGGATCGTCTCGGAGGTCTGGGAGGGGCAGGTGGAGCTGCTCCCGCTCCAGTTCCCGCTGGAGGATTGGTGGTCATCCTTATGGTCCATCGGACCTCCCAGCACCCCCGCAGCGGAGACGGAGTGAACAGGGCTGCTGAAGGTGTCCGAACTGGAGGAGATCTCACAGCTGCCCATGTCGGCCTTCCTGGGCAGCTGAGCTCGCGTGCGCTCCATCCAGCTGCGCTCCGGACTCTCCGACAGCTGTGCGTACTTCAGGCCCCCCCGCTGTCGCTCGGACGCCGCCTGGTCATCGGCGCTCTCCTCTTCGTCCTTCAGAATCCTCTCACTGTGTCCGGGCAGGAAAGCCTCTGAGCTAAAGGGCGCCAGCTCCTCCTCGTCGTCGCTGTCATTCTGCTCGTTGTCCATCATTCTCATCATCATCCTGCTGCTGTCTCTGGGCAGACTCCGCGACCGCAGCCGGGCTCCCACCGAGCCAGAAAACATGGTGTCAGCGCTGTCAGGCAGACAGGAGATGTTGCCCGCTGAGTGGGAGAGAAGGAGCGACACTCCCTGACCTCTCTGGACCCGGATCCTCCTCCGAGACGGGGCTCCTGCGATAAGGAAGTCTTCGGTCTGGCAGCCTGAGTCTCTGGTGGTCAGATGGCTGGCCAGCTCCTCCGTAGAAGGGCTCGTATCGGCAGCGGTGTGAACAATGACCGTCCGCTCCCTGCAACCAGGGGAGTCATCCGAGTCTGAAGAGGAAAGGATCACAAAGTAAGTGAAAGAGTTTCAGCAACAGATTCTTAAATCGAGAACTTGTTTTCTATCATCTTTCCAGCGCTGCTGACTTAAAGGATGACCTTTAAAAAAAAGAATTAAAGAATGCCACACCGTGTTTTTAAGACACTTAATACCAAATGTTTTAATGCTAGGGACAGGAAACGGTTAGCAGTACAGTGACTTATAAATTAAGTGTCTCGTTTACAGACGCAAACGTTAAAATATTTTACTAGGATTTTGTGTGATAGACCAAGACAAAGTAGTTCATAATTGTGACGTGAATGGAAAAGGGTCTGTGGTTTTTACATTGTTATAAAACAAGAACTGAAAAATGTGGCATGCATTCAGGCCCCTCTCTCTGATGGGACAGAGTAGCCATTATCTAAGGATCCAAGGAACACAGTAGACAGGTCAAGCTGTAGAGAACTGGAAATCTACAACTTATTCACCTAAACTGAGGGGGAAGGCAAGGAGAGCACTAATCTGAGAAGCAGCCAAGACAGAGGCTCATGGTAACCCTAGAGGAGCAACACTCGTGCTCAGGGGAGGGATCGCTGCAAAGCCAATTACTTAGATACATAGAACGCTTTTTCGAAACTGCCATCATAAACTGGATTGGACAGTATTAAAACTAGGACCACATTGGAATGTATGAATTTGAATTTATGAAGTGCTTTGAGATAAAATCTGAACAAATCTGGCCTTTATTGGATGAGTACAATGGAAGAAAGCCATTACCAGTCCTGTTTACAGAACCCACAAATCTCACAGTAAAACATGGTGGCGACAAAATGATGCTGTGGGGACCGATTTCTTCAGCAAGGACCGGGAAGTTGGCCAGAGTTAATGGGAAGATGGTTGAAGCTAAACACCGGGCAATGCTGTAAGAAAACCTTGTGGAGGCTGCAGAAACCTTAAACTGGGATAAAGGTTTGCCTTTCAGCAGGACAAAGCTGGTAACTTGCAGCAAAAGTCGGATGTAAGCGACTGAATACCTAATGCATTCCATTTGTTGAGATATTTGTACAGTTCTGTAGAGATTTGTAAAACATTTCAAAAACCCTGCATGCTTTGCCTTCCACTTCACAATTACGCAGCGCTTTGGGTTGGGCTATCACAGAAAATCCAAATAAAACACATTAAGGGTCTGGCTGTAATGTGACAAAATATGAAAAAGCTCAGAGGGGTACAAGAACTACAAGATGCCATAAAGGAAACACAACAGGACTTGTGTCACCCTGACTGGTAGACAAATAAAATACATACCAAAATCCTGCTGCACCTGTCTGGGAACGCCGGCAACGGTCCTCCGTCTCCTTAGCTTCCGTCTCCTCTGAAGCAAAGACTGTGAGTGAACGAGTGAGCAGCGCACACTAGCATCTCTGTCAAAGCCAACCCCTGCAACGGAGACAGGACATGTGAGGCATCTTTGTTTGGTGGAAATGCACAGAATCCTTTTTTTCACACTCATGCTGTCACATAAAAAGACAAAAAACGGAAATAAATAAAAAGAATGACTGAACTAAATATGGTGCTGCACAAAAATAGCAGAGATGATCTGAGATCTGAAGGAACATAAAGCCACAGTGTGCTTAAACTCAGAATGAGGTTTTTTTTAGGCTGCTTAGGGTAAGGAACAAGCTGTAATACTTTTTGATAGAAATATAATATATGACAGACAAAAACTTTCAAAACAACAAAAAAATCTAAGCCCACCGCTTTTAAACCCTGTGCTGAATACGTCTGCTTAAGTTTACCACCTAATCTTCCTGCCGCCCCCTCCGTCACATTATGACCATCATGTGACAACAAGTCGAGCCTTTCAGCACCATAGCGATTGCAGGACTCTGCTTACAATGTGCATATTTTTTTTTACCCTCAACTGTCTCCGACTCAGCCCATGTTGCCACACAGATCCCCTTTTGAGTCAGTGAGAGCGAGAGTAAATAACATCAAGCAGATCTTTTGAACCACTTGAACAAAACTAATTGCCATTCATGTCACAGCACCAGGCCTCTTTGCCATCACAAAGTATCAAAGCTTGGGAAACAAGAGTTCACGGAGCACAAAGCATGACTCGGACGTTTATAGTCACTGTCTGTAAAAGCAATTCTCTCTACCTACACTAAAACTTCTTTTTTTAATTTAAATAAGGATTTTCCTCATTTCCTAAATCTTTACCGAAAGTGTTACATTATTGAGAGTAAAGGAGTTAAAATGTGGCACATTATGTAACTCTGTAGGTTAGCTTCCTCTCAACCCTTAGGCCAAAACCAGAAAAACTGTACACAATCAAATTTTAGAAATTTGGTTATTTGCTTTGCTTCCGAGAGTGCAGATGATTAGGCCCACTTTGGTATCTAACAGTGTTAGAAAGCAAAGACACTAATTTTAGCTTAGTGAGCTGAAACATTGTAACAATTATAATTTGTTAAATGTCAGAACTCATTGGAGACTTAAAATCAAAAGTGTTTTTCTTCATTATATATATATATTTTTTGCTAACCATTTCTATAGAAAAATTAGGTAATTAGCCTAGCATGGCTAATTTAACCTAGCATGGCTAATTTAACTTAAATTTAGCATAAAGATTGGAAATGGGAAAAATCTCCAAATTTAATTTCCAGCTATTCTAAAACCTGTTTATTACCGTGCTATATTTTTCATTTAGTTTGTACTGTGAGAGATTATATTTGTATGGATATTTCCTGGCGTATAAATTGATCCGGCAACAGTTTATTAGCATGGTTGGGTTTTTACTAAAAAACAAAACAAAACTTGGGGACTAGACTTTTTCCCCAAGATAAGACATTTGAATGCCTTTTCATTGTTTTGACCAAACATTGCAAATAATTTTAATCATGAATTTATTAAGTGATGCAACATTTTGCTACTTTAACACTTAAGCAAGTTAGCACGCTAATAGTAGCATTAGGCCTTCTTTGGTTCTGCTAAGTTGACACTTTTTCAACAAAAGCTAACACTTTAGTTTCTGTAAGTTTTGAACGTTAAGATTTTAACTATTTTTTTAGTGTTTTTTCTTTTTTTTTAATTCTGCTACTATTTACTTTTATTTTTTTTTTAAATAAATACTCTTGCTTCACTGCAGCTTCTTTAGCTGATCAGCTAACCAATTCAGCTATCAGCAGTCACCCTGCATTTTCCTAGGAAATGCAAATCCCTAGTATTTAAGTGTTTTAATATGCTTAGGCATTAAACAAAAACATGTTCTAGATCTTCCTTTAAAAGATGTACAAATGGGATCCAGTGCTCTGTTGTGACCTAGATAAACAGATTAAAAACTGACAAATTTGGTGATTTCAATTTACCAGTCACATTAATAGGAATGACGCATGAGGCGATGACTTGGGAATTGCATTTCATTCTCTCCTCTGGGGTGGGCAGCGGCAGAGCTTTAGACCAGTTAGTCTGCTTGTCCAGGGTGGAGGGGATGTTAGGGATGGGAAACTTAGACCGGTGACCTAGAGCCACCCCGTCAGTGTCGGGGTCAGTAGGCGCAGCCTGCAACAGATGGATATTTGCATAGTTAGACTGTTATGGTGGGATTACATGGAAAGTGGGGCAACAGAGTTAAAGCAAAAAAAATAAAAATAAAATGACTCAGCTTCAGAAAGGGTAATGTGTAGAGTAAAGTGGATAAAGTGAGGGATTATCCTGTAATTTTTAAAGTTTGTGGTTCTCAAACTGTGGCAAAAGTTACACCGGTGGTACTTGCGCTGCCTTTAGTGGTATTCCAAAGAATGTGGGTATCAATTATTTGCAAAGAATTTGGATCTGGGAATGACATCCTTTAAGTCAGAACATAAGCAACAGTTCACTTAGGGAAGTTATGTATTGAAGCATGTTATTACTTTAAGTTTTTTTTTTTTTTTTTTTTTTTTTTACCACAGCTACCACACAGTTGTAAATTTAAGGCAGCCACATTTTATTTTGACAAAAATTCCTACTTAAAAATCCAAATTTTAGATGCTCCATTCTGTTCATCTTTCTAACTTAGACCTAAAACAATTAAAATTCTGAGAAGAAAATTAACACTTAGTTAAATAGCCAAAGCAGTAGAACAAGTTTTTCTACATTTTGCAAGTCCTGCTGTGCTACAATTTTAAAACGACGGTCAGTAAGTAAGGAAAAGTAAGTAAGTCTGAGAACCACTAATCTTAGGGTTTATCTGGAAACATTCCATTTAAAAAAAATCTATTCTGCAAGATGATTAACCTCCCTGAGAGTTTACAAATTACACCTACCCTTCCAGCAGCTGAGCTTCACACAGCAGTGCAATGAATCTATCAAGTAATGGAAATGAACCGCATGCATTTACACCAAAGGAGAGCAGAAAGCGCCAGAAGCATTCAAAGAAATAACCCAGACGTTCATGCAAAAAGGAAAAAAAAGCGTTCAAGCATGCAGAAAACTCAGACCAATAAAAAACCTTGGCACACATTGCAACACATGTCACAGCGACTACTACAAGATATATTGCGGCACCTCCACGAATCTGGCATAATTGACGAGCCTCCGGAAATATATCTCAGGGAAAAAACTTCACGGCAGCGTTCCTCTGAGCTTCAGTAGCAGTCAATGCGTCCCGCTCCCCTCCGATGTCCTCACAACTCCTCGGACCCCTTCACACATTGAATCTGAAAGCACCTGCGTCTTCTAGCTGCTCGCTTACGGCTCGCTGAGGGCTTCAACGCCCTTATGTTGGGTTATGTGAAACTGGGAGTGATTCTCAGGCCGGACTGGTTCCCACCTCTACGACTCAGAGTCTTCCCACCCCCCATTTAAAGCCAGCTCTCCAGCCTTTTGTGCTACCAGTTCCCAGCAGACCAATGGGACCCTGACAAAAACCCGGCTCACAAAAGAAACCGGTTTCCTTGGAAACTTCTTGCAACGAGCGGAAAAAAAAAAAAATCAAAGGGGGACCATTTACAGCTGATTTGTTTCAAGGAGGGTCTGAGAGGAAGGATGAGCCTTTTGAAGAGGGGAGGGGGGGGGGTGAAAGGAGGAAGCAAGTGGGCGCAAGAGTAAAGAGAACAGAGCATCAAAAGGAAGGACGGCGGTGTGTGTTTGTCTCTGTCCACGAGCATCGAGCATTTTTTGGTACAACAAACGGCTCAAAGATAGTCAGAGGGTGCCAGAGAGGAGACGGCAGCACGGGCGGATCACGGGTCCCAAGAGTCAACCCTCTGATTAGAGCAGGTTGGCTGTGAATGTGGCCCTCACGCACGCATTCCTCACATACTTCAAACTGAAACTTCACAGGAACCCCCAACACCGGTCTGATGAAACTTCACCGATGGCCCCGCTCCGCTATTACCTCATCATCTCAACAGGGTGGAGCGGGACACCAGCGCCGACCGAAAAAGCCGAAAGGGCATGCATCGCGAAACAAAATTCATTAGGGGAAGGCGAACGAAAGGACAGGTGGAATAAAGTGTTAAGAGGAAGGACTCGGGAAGCAGGAGGGTGGGGAGGACCAGTACCTTTCTGCTCCAGGGAGAGAGGCGGCAACATTCGGTGGGGGAGGAGGAGCGGGTGGAGCCGAACTGAATTACAGGGTGGAGAAACGACAACAAACAAGAATGACACAAAAACAAAACAACACGAGCGATCGTGAAAACTCAGAGTACGAACACAGTGATGACACGAGGTAGAAATACAGGGGTAACGGTGCAGATGGAAAAGAAATTGGGGAATGCACTGATGAAAATGAAAACATCAATCGTCCATTGCCCGCACATACACATTATGAACAGTCTGCTTTCATCTTTACCTGCGCTTGTGCTAACTGAGTGGCTGCATCTTTAAATTGTCTCTCTGGCTGCTTTGAGGGGAAAACAAAAGCCACATCGTCACTTTGAAGGAGCGATATAAAAAACCTGGCCTATATTTATACTTAAAGCTACACAATCCTGCCTCCAGAGAGGGATAGAACAAAACCTTCCATAAACCAGTGGCGTGTTTTTGCTGAGTTGGATTTTTAAACTGAGTTGTGAGGCTGGTGCTTTAATGTCAGCTTATGTTACTCAGATGCATCGCGTAGCAGAAGGATTCAAACCATTTTCACATTTTGTCATATTACAACCAACATAAAATTTTACTAAATTGAGGAAGTTTTTTTTTTCATTTTCACATATGAAGACTGCAGCTTGCATTTGTATTCAGACCTCATAAGTGTGTACGTTTTAGCTGTAACCATAGCTGCAAGTCTGCTGGGGTATGTCCCTGCCAGCTTTGCAAATCTAGACATTTTTATTTGTCAGATAACGCAGAATGCCTGTGACCAGCAAGATATCCTAAGCTACATGCAGGTACGGGCTTTGACTAGGCCATTCTAACACATGAATGTTGTTTGATCTCAACTGTTTCGATGTAGCCCTGGCTGTACATGCCCAGGTTGTTTTCCAACCTCCATGACACACTCAAGTTCAAATCTTGGGGTACTTCTATTTCTTTTAAATTAAAGTGTGGCCTTGTTTTCAGCTCTATCCATATCCCCAGCAACTCTAAGCATCTCTCGTGTCCCTGCTGAGCAAAAATAATCACGAAATTTACGATGCTGCCACCACCAGCATGTTTCATAAGTGTCCAGGGGTCTACAGGGGTTATACATCTGGGTCTCATCTGACTAGAGCACCTTCTTCCCCATGCTTGCTGTGTCCCCAAACACGGCGTGTGCACAGTACAATAAGCCAAATTTGTGGCACAGACGCATCACTCATGATTGTCCTGTCAACAGATTTCTTCCATCCTGAGCTGTGGATCTCTGCAGCTCCTCCGGGGCAGCCGTGGGACCCAATCTAATAAATGGTCTCTTAGCTTAACAACGCTTTTCCTCATATATATTTAAAGTTTAGTTAAAATCTATGAGAATGAGCCCAATATGTGCTACATTGTGTTAGTCCACCACAAACTCCCAACGTGACATTTTGAATGTTTAGGGTTGCCAAGCGTGACAGAATTTGGAAAACCTAAAGAGGGTACGACTAGAATTGTCAAAGCACTGTAACAACATTTAAAAAAGAGCCATGCCCCTGTACTCAGTTGGATTTTGAAAGAGAGGATGTTTTCATGACATTACGGGTAAACTCCCACGGATCGACCTTAAAAGCTAGCTGACTGGCTGGATTTACCACTGGGAACAAATTGATGTGATTGAATTGTTGTTCCGTGCAGACTAAAAACCTTCAAACCCTAAAGTGATAAGAATATAATATGAATTGGCCTACTCAAAACCGTTGTCACACTTTTGCCCCCGATTGACATGCTTGTGCTCAGGTGAGGAGGGGAGGGGTAACATGTGGCATTGGGGGCAGGTAGTGCTGAGATGGGTCCACTCTCTGCTCCTCTCCCTCTGATGATCTGAAACAACACCATAAATAAAGACAGGGTGCCAAAACACACCTTTATATGAGAGAAAGTCGATCACATTTTCATTTCTGGCTGTGTGAAAAACAGATTTTGTTTTTTGAGAGCAGCTGTTTGAATATTTGTTAGGGTGCATTGACGCACACCGTCCACTAGATGGCAGAATAACGACGGAATTGCAGAAGGTGTAGCTTTGAATGCAAGTGAAACACAAGCGCTTAAGACCTTAAGTGTGAGAAAAACAAGCAAACAAAAGAACAAAGGTGTTAAGGAATAAAATGTGCAAGGATTTAGGTGAAATTGTAAAAAAAAAAGGGGATTTGACATGAAAAATATTCAGTCTGGATGAAATATTTGCTCATCAGTTAAGAATAAAGTGCCTTCAATGTGGAGATGTAGCTCTGAAAGGAGCAATGATGTAGAATTACCATGAGTAATAGTTCCTAGATGCATAGAAACATGAGTCTGGTGGGTAGTAAAATGTGCATTGGAGGGAGTTGGGTGAGTTGCGGCTCACCTTGGTTGAGCGACCACAGCCTGTGGTTGGCTT